>NW_027189136.1:2343708-2610341 GCF_040958095.1 Procambarus clarkii
AGGAGAGAGAGGAGAGAGAGAGAGAGAGAGAGAGAGAGAGAGAGAGAGAGAGAGAGAGAGAGAGAGAGAGAGAGAGAGAGAGAGAGAGAGAGAGAGAGAGAGAGAGAGAGAGAGAGGTTATCTTATCTAGAGATGATTTCAGGGCTTTAGTGTCCCCGCCGCCTGGTCCTCGACCAGGCCTTCACCCCCAGGAAGCAGCCCGTGACAGCTGACTAACACCCAGGTACCTATTATACTGCTAGGTAACAGGGGCATAGGAATCTCCCTATCTTTATGTACCCAATCCGAGCATCTTTACTGTTGTGATCATTGTTGTCTTCTTATATGTGCTATCAATCTGCTGTATGGTGTCTGTTAATCTTGTTTAAATTAGCAATCAAGTTGTCAATGTAATCAACCAGAGCTTTAACATACCAATGTGCTTTAATATACTTACTATTCTCTTTCATCTCATTTATTTTTCTTGCAATGTATCTGTTATCATTTTATTAATTCTGCTAGAATTTACCTACTTAAAATTATCTGTTAGATTAACCTTTAAAGTGCGCATAACGTCATATGACGTGTTGGAGTGCTACGCAAGATTTAAACGGCCCGCGGATACACAGGGTTCACCACACCTTCATCAGGGCTCTTGTAAACAGACGCCATTTTTAAAAAAAATCGTGGGCCAAACTCCCGGGTGTTAGGGGCCTCAGTATTGAGTCAGCTACCAAGCCTGACGCACGCAGCATGAACTCACAGCATTGCTGTTCAGCTTATGACCACAGCATCGCCTAAAAATGCCATAATATACTTGTTCATGCTATTATGTAGCGATGATATTATTACAGAAGACTCCTGACTGTGATAAAACTGACCAGGGTTCTGATAATAGCAGGATTGTGGTGATATTTAGAGCTGTGCGCCATGGAGGGAGGAGTAATGCTGTGGGAGGGGAGGGTGGTGGCGTTGTCTTATGACTGTGTGTGGCCACCTTTTATTGACTGCACTCACCATACCAGCTTAGTGGTTCGCTATGGTGAACACAAATGTAGATACTTATATATAACGTGTGTATAGAGGGTATAAACAGCAAGAGAAGGTTTGGAGCCGCCATTTTGGTGAGGGTGGTGGCATCGTCTGCACGACGCCACCGTGCAGACGACGGTGTTGTTTACTGGTTACCACGATGGTCTTTGGGCACCATACCAGTTTATTTGTACATGTATGGTGAATAAAACAGGTAGATATTTATATATAATGTGTGTATATAGCATAATAACCCCACACAGTATTGTTAGAGGAGAAATATTAGTGCGTCTGGCCTTGAGGGCGGCAGCCATCAGCTGACTGTGTGAGGTCCTATGTCTTTGTGCCTTTACTCACCATACAAGCTTAGATATTCAGTTATGGTGAACAAAACATGTAAATACTTATATATAACGTCTGTATATAAGATATATAGCGTAATAACACCACACAGTATTGTTGGAGGAGAAATATTAGTGCGTCTGGCCTTGAGGGCGGCAGCCATCAGCTGACTGTGTGAGGTCCTACGTCTTTGTGCCTTTACTCACCATACAAGCTTAGATGTACAGTTATGGTGAACAAAACATGTAGATACTTATATATAACGTCTGTATATAGTGAATTATAGCAAAAACAGTATTGTGGGAGGAGAATGTGGGCGAGTCAGATGACTTGAGGGAGGGCAGGAGTGGCTGGTTGGTACACGGCGGTCACTCCTCGTTACTTTTTGACTCATAATAGCTACTTAGTGGTTCGTTATAGTGAACAAAACATGCAGATACTTATATATAACCTGTGCTTATAGTGTAATAACCGACAAAGTATTTGTTCACTGATTGATGAACATAATTGAATCAACAATATGCACACCATATTTTTTAGTACAGCAATGATTCACTCATTTTATTATATAAATATATCAAACTACACACTATTGAATAATATTACAGCAAAAAAACTATGAAAAATCAATCAGAGACATTGAAATAATTAGGTAATTATCTCTTTGTGGCAACTCCGGCCTGAAAGCTGGCGAGCAACAGACCGCCTGGGACGCACGCTGAGTCAGCGGCTATAATTTGCCAGACTTCCCCGCCCTATAGTGGGCAATATATGCCACTTACGATTTTTTTATTATTTTTCCTGTGATCAGTGAACACAAATTAACAGGTTAGGAAGAAAAAATATATATATTTTTTTTTTTCAAAATTACATGCGCCTGTGAGGAAGAAAGGATATTATACCCCTAGCATGTTAAGGGTTAACCCTCAAACCGCTATGGGCCCAAATGGAATTCACACCCACAGGCGCAAAAAAAAAATAAAAAAAATTCTTTCGTCTTATAGAAGTGTTCATTTTTGTTCCCTGATCATGGAAAAAATAACAAAAAAATCGTAGGTGGCATATTTTAGCCGAAATAGGGTAGGGAAGTGTGGCAAAAAAGGGGCGTTGGCAGAGCCTTCGCCAGACGAGGTCTACTCCGCCCGAGCTGTCAGACGGCAGTTGACACAAATATAATATTACCTAATTATTTCAATGTCTCTGATTGATTTTTTCTTAATTTTTTTGCAGTAATATTATTCCATACAGTGAATTGTGGTATATTTATATTATAAAATGTGTGAACCATCGCTGTACTCAAAATTATGGTGTGCATATTAGTGATTCAATTATTATGTTCATAAAACAATAAACAAATAGTTTTGCTGTTGTTACACTATATACACAGGTTATATATAAGTATTTGCATGTTTTGTACACCATAACGAACTACTAAGTTGGTCTTGTGAGTCAAAAAGCAACGAGGAGTGATCGCCAAACACCAGCGAGCCACTCCCTCCCTCAACACCACCTCACTCACCCTCATTCACCTCCCACAATACTCTTTCTGTATTTATTCACTATACACAGACGTTATATATACGTATTTACATGTTTTGTTCACCATAACTGTACATCTAAGCTTGTATGGTGAGTAAATGCCATAAGACGTAGATACTCACACAGTCAGCTGATCGGCGGCCGCCCTCAAGGCCAGACGCACTAATATTTGTCCTCCAACAATATTGTTTGTGGTGTTATTATGCTATATACACACATTATATATAAGTATCTACCTGTTTTATTCACCATACCTGAACAAATAAGCTGGTATGGTGCCCAAAGACCATAGTGGCCATCAGTAAACACCATGCCAAGTCGTGCAGACGACGCTCCTCCCACACCAAAATGGCGGCTCCCAACCTACTCCTCTCGCTGTTATCACACTCTATACACACATTATATATAAGTATCTACATTTGTGTTCACCATAGCGAACCACTAAGCTGGTATGGTGAGTGCAGTCAATAAATGATGGCCACACACAGTCAGAAGATGACGCCACAACCCTCCCTCCACAGCCTTACTCCTCCCTCCACAGCCTTACTCCTCCCTCCATGGAGCACAGCGCTAAATATCACCACAATCCTGCTATTATCAGTATTCTGGTCAGTTTTATCACAGTCAGGGGGCTTCAGTAATACTATCACTGCTAAATAATAGCAGTATCATTTATATTATGGTATTTGTAGGCGATGCTGTGGTCACAAGCTGAACAGCGGTGCTGTGAGCTCGTGCTGCGTGCGCCAGCCTTGGTGGCTTGCTCAATACTGACGCTGTAACACCCAAGAATGTTGGCCTGGATTTTTTTTCTAGGTGGCATCTGGCAACTATTGGTCGTGGCTGTACTATAGCTGCCCCTATCCCAGGTGGGGCGTTTAAATTATAGCGCGAAACACGAAATCATATATAAATGATGGGCACGGTTTCGGTTTTGTCACTGATATCATTTATATATGATATGCGCGGTTTGAGGGTTAAGGACCTACCCGAAACGCTGCGCGTACTAGTGGCTTTACAAGATTGTAAATACTATGCTATGTATTCTCTCTAACCCAATGTACCTTCTTGTATATAAATAAATAAAATAAACAAAAATGAGAGAAACTCTGCCCATTGTTTCTCGCTGGCGCCTTGGATCGAACCCAGGACCACAGGATCACAAGTCTAGCGTGCTGTCCACTCGGCCAACCGGCTCCTACCGGAGAAAGAGAGATAGAGAGAGAGAGAGAGAGAGAGAGAGAGAGAGAGAGAGAGAGAGAGAGAGAGAGAGAGAGAGAGAGAGAGAGAGAGAGAGAGAGAGAGAGAGAGAGAGGGGGGGGAGTGTGGGGTGGTGGTGGGGGGGGGGAGTGTGGGGTGGTGGGGGGGGGAGGAAGTGGGGGGTGGTTTGGGGGGGGAAGTGGGGGGTGGTGGCGGGGGAGGTGGGGGGGGGGACGAAGTAGGATGTGGTGGGGGGGGAAGTAGGGGGGGGGAGTGGGGGGGGGGCCGAGACTCCACACGCACAGGGTGTGTGGTGTGTGCTCGTGAGGTGCCCACCTTGAGGCTATTGTGTGAGGTTATTGACATCTATTAAACTGTGTGACTGGAATATTGACGTTCATCGGGCGAGTGAGAAATTATTCCTTGTTAGTGTATTGTCCCATTTCCTGTGTTTTAATAATTGTAATGCAACCACTTTATTTGTCGAGTCCTGCTAATTTAAAAATATGGTACCAGCCCCACGTGATCCTTCTTGTGTTCGTTTACAAATACATATTTGTTCTACGTCTCCGTTTTAAAGTAATGTGTCTCTACTATACGTAACGAAGTGAGTAAGTAAGGAAGGTTTCATAAGTTCATACTCTAGAGTACAGCTTACCAGCTTGTGCCCTTACCCCACTTGCCCACATCTTTGGGCAGAGCTGGAGAAAACAGACACTTCCCTACCACAAATCCTAAAAGACAGGACTCGCTTCTTACCACTCAAGCATCCGGGTACGAAAAAAAAGAGTGCTCAGCCCCCAAGGAGAACAGAGAGTTCTTCACAAGAGACCAGTAGGCTCAGGAACCTGTACACTGACAGCTGAGAGGCAGGATCAAGGATCCAGAGAGCAATTCCCACAAGCACAACTAGGTAAGTACAAGACAAAATTATTAAAGGACCTCCTGAGGCAAAAGGGAACCCAAACTCAAAGGAGGAATGGTCCATCACAGTAGCGAGGTCATTAAATTGAAATTGAAATACAGCAGATTTATTGAGGTATAAATACACACTCAAAGGAGGAAGGGTCCATCACAGTAGCAAGGTCATTAAATTGAAATTGAAATACAGTGGGTTTATTGAGGTATAAATATACACAAAGGGACATGATCTTGAAGGAGTCGAAAAAATCTGACCACATTGAAGACAGTGGAAGACAGATGGAAACCTCCAGAATAAAGACACGTCTGCTGGCTCTAGAGGCACAATGAATCAGAAGGGCGGCAGAGAAGCAGTTGAAAATGACATTGCAGCAAAAGCAACCAGCCAACCTAAGCTGTAGCACAGCAATATATGGAGGAAAACAACAGTACAAGACCATGTGCTCAGACTGCAGGGACAGAGAGGAACATTCTTGGAGAATGACAAAGAACTAAACAAGAGGTTCCAGGTCTACAAACTGGGACCAGATTAGTGTCCAAGTAGGGGTGACAACAGACCACCAAAAACAAAACTAGACAGAATTGAAGTTAATGAATAAGAGGGAAAGACAACTAGAGGCACTAGATGTAACAAAAGCAGTTGGATCAGATCAGATATCACCATGGTTACTGAAGGAAGCTGCAGGGATCTTGCGTTACCCAATAACTAGTGTTCAGCATTACACCAGAAACAGGAAAGTTTCCAGAAATCTGGAAAAGGCAACTTCAGTTCCAATATTCAAGGGAACAGACATGAAGCACTAAACTATACACCAGTGTTATTAACGTGCATTCCATGTAAGATTCTAGAAAAAAATATCAGAAAAAGGAATGTAGAACTTTTGAGGGAGAGAAAATTTTATGTCAGAGGCACAGATAATAATAATAATAATAATAATAATAATAATAATAATAATAATAATAATAATAATAATAATAATAATAAAGAGGTACAATGGGTTGGCAAGATTACATAAGGTTGGTACTGTGACAACTCTGCTTACGAATGACCCTATTTACGATTTTTTGGGGTTACGAGCCCAATTTCTTCGTAAAATTTGAATCAGGTTATGAGCTTTGCCTCGAGTAACGTAGTTTGTTGATACGCGTATGGGCAACCTAGCATGTGGTTCCTGGTGGCATGGTTGCCCTTGCTTCAGTTTACCTGTGCCTCCCACTAACAATGGTGATTGAATTCTTTGTAAAGAATTTCATTGCCTTTCGGCTTTTTGAACATAAAAGTAATTATTATATATCGTGCCATGGGTCCCAAGAAAGTCAGAGGTAAGATTTAGTCTAAGAAAACACATGTGAGGATGACAATAGAGGAAATTAAGAAGTGGTGTGCAGTATGGGAAGAAATGTAAAATTTTGTTGAAACGCCTCACCCAAATCAAGCTGCAGTAGGCCATTGCCTTAACCTTTTTAACGACACTGTGATGCCTCACTACAGACAAGTGTTAAGCCGTAGGGAAAACAAGTCTGTGTGGAAAGGTTCTTAGTGTGAAAAATAAGCAGTGAGCCACAACCAGGTCCTAATGGTATGCAGGCAAAACATAGGAGAGAGTATCCCAGTGTATCCCATATTCCATATTTATTTTATTTATTTATTTATTTATTTATTTATTTATTTATCTATATATAAGAAGGTACATTGGGTTTGTGAGAATACATAGCATAGTATTTACAATCTTGTAAAGCCACTAGTACGCGCAGCGTTTCGGGCAGGTCCTTAATCTAACAGATAATTTTATGTAGGTAAATTCTAGGTAGGTAAATTAACACTTTCGCGCCCCCTGGGATGGTAAAAAAAAAAAGCGGCATGTGCACGTGGCGTTTATGCCGCGTAAGCGTAAAAACAAAAATGTGTATACTCTTTTTACTCTCCTGACCTTAGTTCTCAAGCTACGTATTTCATTTTGGTACCAACGTGTTCGCAATAAAATTCTCTAGAAGAACATCAGTAAAAAAAGTCACGAAACGTATAGGGATACCAGCACCAAATAAATAACTACGAAGATAACTCGCCGTGAGCGCCCAACAGCAACAAAATGCTTTTACTCTTGGGATTGTTATCACCTCCACACTTGTCCTACAGCGTTAATTTTGGTATCAATGGACTCGCAATGAAATTCCCAACACGGTGATATGAATATAAACGTAGAATAATGATTGCGGCCCACCCGCAAGAGTGTGGGAAGTGGTGAAATTGTTACCTGGTATCGGTGACGGGACGACACATGTGCGATACGGTGCTTTGAAAGTTTATACTTATTTCACTCTCCTGACATTATTATTATATGTACGTCATTCATTTCTGTGTCAATGTGTTCGCAATAGAATGTTCTATGAGCCCGTAGGTAAAAAAGATCAACAAAGCGTAAGATAGAATAGCGTCAAATATAAAACAACGCTGGAACATATCAGTGAGCGTCAAACACACACGAAATGTTTTTACTTTTGTTATGTTTGTCAAGTTTATACTTGTTGCACACAGTTATTTTTGGTTGTACATTGATCGGAATAAAATTCCCTAAACAGACATATGCATATAATACATGATATGGGGGAAGCATTACCAGTATAAACGGCTAAAGTCACCCACCTGCAACCTGTTTGGGACACTCATGCAGACACACGCTACACCCAAAAAAAATCTATGAAGGTTCGAGTCTACTTATGGCAGTTTATGTGATACAGTGTTCATTCTGGTATCAAAATACTCGTTTCAGTTTGTAGTTCATGCGATTTTCAGAATCAACTGAAATTTATTATGTTCATAAAACAATAAACAAATAGTTTTGCTGTTGTTACACTATATACACAGGTTATATATAAGTATTTGCATGTTTTGTACACCATAACGAACTACTAAGTTGGTCTTGTGAGTCAAAAAGCAACGAGGAGTGATCGCCAAACACCAGCGAGCCACTCCCTCCCTCAACACCACCTCACTCACCCTCATTCACCTCCCACAATACTCTTTCTGTATTTATTCACTATACACAGACGTTATATATACGTATTTACATGTTTTGTTCACCATAACTGTACATCTAAGCTTGTATGGTGAGTAAATGCCATAAGACGTAGATACTCACACAGTCAGCTGATCGGCGGCCGCCCTCAAGGCCAGACGCACTAATATTTGTCCTCCAACAATATTGTTTGTGGTGTTATTATGCTATATACACACATTATATATAAGTATCTACCTGTTTTATTCACCATACCTGAACAAATAAGCTGGTATGGTGCCCAAAGACCATAGTGGCCATCAGTAAACACCATGCCAAGTCGTGCAGACGACGCTCCTCCCACACCAAAATGGCGGCTCCCAACCTACTCCTCTCGCTGTTATCACACTCTATACACACATTATATATAAGTATCTACATTTGTGTTCACCATAGCGAACCACTAAGCTGGTATGGTGAGTGCAGTCAATAAATGATGGCCACACACAGTCAGAAGATGACGCCACAACCCTCCCTCCACAGCCTTACTCCTCCCTCCACAGCCTTACTCCTCCCTCCATGGAGCACAGCGCTAAATATCACCACAATCCTGCTATTATCAGTATTCTGGTCAGTTTTATCACAGTCAGGGGGCTTCAGTAATACTATCACTGCTAAATAATAGCAGTATCATTTATATTATGGTATTTGTAGGCGATGCTGTGGTCACAAGCTGAACAGCGGTGCTGTGAGCTCGTGCTGCGTGCGCCAGCCTTGGTGGCTTGCTCAATACTGACGCTGTAACACCCAAGAATGTTGGCCTGGATTTTTTTTCTAGGTGGCATCTGGCAACTATTGGTCGTGGCTGTACTATAGCTGCCCCTATCCCAGGTGGGGCGTTTAAATTATAGCTCTAGAGGCACAATGAATCAGAAGGGCGGCAGAGAAGCAGTTGAAAATGACATTGCAGCAAAAGCAACCAGCCAACCTAAGCTGTAGCACAGCAATATATGGAGGAAAACAACAGTACAAGACCATGTGCTCAGACTGCAGGGACAGAGAGGAACATTCTTGGAGAATGACAAAGAACTAAACAAGAGGTTCCAGGTCTACAAACTGGGACCAGATTAGTGTCCAAGTAGGGGTGACAACAGACCACCAAAAACAAAACTAGACAGAATTGAAGTTAATGAATAAGAGGGAAAGACAACTAGAGGCACTAGATGTAACAAAAGCAGTTGGATCAGATCAGATATCACCATGGTTACTGAAGGAAGCTGCAGGGATCTTGCGTTACCCAATAACTAGTGTTCAGCATTACACCAGAAACAGGAAAGTTTCCAGAAATCTGGAAAAGGCAACTTCAGTTCCAATATTCAAGGGAACAGACATGAAGCACTAAACTATACACCAGTGTTATTAACGTGCATTCCATGTAAGATTCTAGAAAAAAATATCAGAAAAAGGAATGTAGAACTTTTGAGGGAGAGAAAATTTTATGTCAGAGGCACAGATAATAATAATAATAATAATAATAATAATAATAATAATAATAATAATAATAATAATAATAATAATAATAATAATAAAGAGGTACAATGGGTTGGCAAGATTACATAAGGTTGGTACTGTGACAACTCTGCTTACGAATGACCCTATTTACGATTTTTTGGGGTTACGAGCCCAATTTCTTCGTAAAATTTGAATCAGGTTATGAGCTTTGCCTCGAGTAACGTAGTTTGTTGATACGCGTATGGGCAACCTAGCATGTGGTTCCTGGTGGCATGGTTGCCCTTGCTTCAGTTTACCTGTGCCTCCCACTAACAATGGTGATTGAATTCTTTGTAAAGAATTTCATTGCCTTTCGGCTTTTTGAACATAAAAGTAATTATTATATATCGTGCCATGGGTCCCAAGAAAGTCAGAGGTAAGATTTAGTCTAAGAAAACACATGTGAGGATGACAATAGAGGAAATTAAGAAGTGGTGTGCAGTATGGGAAGAAATGTAAAATTTTGTTGAAACGCCTCACCCAAATCAAGCTGCAGTAGGCCATTGCCTTAACCTTTTTAACGACACTGTGATGCCTCACTACAGACAAGTGTTAAGCCGTAGGGAAAACAAGTCTGTGTGGAAAGGTTCTTAGTGTGAAAAATAAGCAGTGAGCCACAACCAGGTCCTAATGGTATGCAGGCAAAACATAGGAGAGAGTATCCCAGTGTATCCCATATTCCATATTTATTTTATTTATTTATTTATTTATTTATTTATTTATTTATCTATATATAAGAAGGTACATTGGGTTTGTGAGAATACATAGCATAGTATTTACAATCTTGTAAAGCCACTAGTACGCGCAGCGTTTCGGGCAGGTCCTTAATCTAACAGATAATTTTATGTAGGTAAATTCTAGGTAGGTAAATTAACACTTTCGCGCCCCCTGGGATGGTAAAAAAAAAAAGCGGCATGTGCACGTGGCGTTTATGCCGCGTAAGCGTAAAAACAAAAATGTGTATACTCTTTTTACTCTCCTGACCTTAGTTCTCAAGCTACGTATTTCATTTTGGTACCAACGTGTTCGCAATAAAATTCTCTAGAAGAACATCAGTAAAAAAAGTCACGAAACGTATAGGGATACCAGCACCAAATAAATAACTACGAAGATAACTCGCCGTGAGCGCCCAACAGCAACAAAATGCTTTTACTCTTGGGATTGTTATCACCTCCACACTTGTCCTACAGCGTTAATTTTGGTATCAATGGACTCGCAATGAAATTCCCAACACGGTGATATGAATATAAACGTAGAATAATGATTGCGGCCCACCCGCAAGAGTGTGGGAAGTGGTGAAATTGTTACCTGGTATCGGTGACGGGACGACACATGTGCGATACGGTGCTTTGAAAGTTTATACTTATTTCACTCTCCTGACATTATTATTATATGTACGTCATTCATTTCTGTGTCAATGTGTTCGCAATAGAATGTTCTATGAGCCCGTAGGTAAAAAAGATCAACAAAGCGTAAGATAGAATAGCGTCAAATATAAAACAACGCTGGAACATATCAGTGAGCGTCAAACACACACGAAATGTTTTTACTTTTGTTATGTTTGTCAAGTTTATACTTGTTGCACACAGTTATTTTTGGTTGTACATTGATCGGAATAAAATTCCCTAAACAGACATATGCATATAATACATGATATGGGGGAAGCATTACCAGTATAAACGGCTAAAGTCACCCACCTGCAACCTGTTTGGGACACTCATGCAGACACACGCTACACCCAAAAAAAATCTATGAAGGTTCGAGTCTACTTATGGCAGTTTATGTGATACAGTGTTCATTCTGGTATCAAAATACTCGTTTCAGTTTGTAGTTCATGCGATTTTCAGAATCAACTGAATCGCTGGAGGTTCAACATTTGAGTCAGAGTCATCTGACAAAACCGTCTCGTCAAATGGCAGTGTGCCAGACATCTCGGGTTCTGATTCGGTTGCTGCTTCAGCTTGAGGTGTTGAAGTGAACAAGGGCCGCCTCACACCAGATGGTCCAGGAGTTTGCATGGCGTCAGCATAGGCAGGACCTGTATCATCATTTATGTCTGGAGCATGCCGCAAGTGTTGAGATACTGCTGCTGTTTGAGGCCAATCTTCCGGGTCCCAGCACAATAGGGCCCAATTTGCCACCTCGTGGAACTGTAGCAATGTTAGCTTTTTTTGATCAGTTGTGTTGTATTTGTACAAAACAAAGGCATAATGCAAAGCCATTTGCAGGAAATAAAACGTTATCTTTTAGGTCCACTTGTGAGTTTTCCGGGTAAAATGGTAATACCATTTGATCGAAGTGGTCTACACCTTTCATGAACTTATTGTAACATGCAGCCTAGTGGTGAGAAAGAGAGCCTCATGGCGCGCAGTTTGAAACAAACCCAAAGTAAATTGGATTAAAATTGAATTTTATACAAACATTTTAAAAGAGGACATAAATTTATGTCCACCATGCGGAAGCGGTGAGGCGAAACAGGACTCCGGGGGGAGTCCTCATCAGCAGAAAGTGTTAAGTAGTTAAATTCGGGTAGGTCCTTAACCCTCAAACCGTGCATATCATATATAAATGATATCAGTGACAAAACCGAAACCGCGCACATCATTTATATATGATTTCGTGTCTAGCGCTATAATTTAAATGCCCCGCCTGGGATAGGGGCAGCTATAGTACAGCCACGACCGATAGTTGCCAGATGCCACCTAGAAAAAAAATCCAGGCCAACATTCTTGGGTGTTACAGCGTCAGTATTGAGCAAGCCACCAAGGCTGGCGCACGCAGCACGAGCTCACAGCACCGCTGTTCAGCTTGTGACCACAGCATCGCCTACAAATACCATAATATAAATGATACTGCTGTTATTTAGAAGTGACAGTATTACTGAAGCCCCCTGACCGTGATAAAACTGACCAGGATTCTGATAATAGCAAGATTGTGGTGATATTTACTGCTGTGCTCCATGGAGGGAGGAGTAAGGCTGTGGGAGGGAGGGTTGTGGCGTCGTTTTCTGACTGTGTGTGGCCACCATTTATTGACTGCACTCACCATACCAGCTTAGTGGTTCGATATGGTGAACACAAATGTAGATACTTATATATAACGTGTTTATAGTGTGAGATAACAGCGAGAGGAGTAGGTTGGGAGCCGCCATTTTGGTGAGGGAGGAGCGTCGTCTGCACGACTTGGCATGTTGTTTACTGATGGCCACTATGGTCTTTGGGCACCATACCAGCTTATTTGTTCAGGTATGGTGAATAAAACAGGTAGATACTTATATATAATGTGTGTATATAGTGTAATAACACCACAAACAATATTGTTGGAGGACAAATATTAGTGCGTCTGGCCTTGAGGGCGGCCGCCGATCAGCTGACTGTGAGTAGCTACGTCTTATGGCCTTTACTCACCATACAAGCTTAGATGTACAGTTATGGTGAACAAAACATGTAAATACGTATATATAACGTCTGTGTATAGTGAATAAATACAGAAAAAGTATTGTGGGAGGTGAATGAGGGTGAGTGAGGTGGTGTTGAGGGAGGGAGTGGCAGTGAGTGGCTCGATGCTGTTTGGCGGTCACTCCTCGTTGCTTTTTGACTCACAAGACCAACTTAGTAGTTCGTTATGGTGTACAAAACATGCAAATACTTATATATAACCTGTGTATATAGTGTAACAACAGCAAAACTATTTGTTTATTGTTTTATGAACATAATAATTGAATCACTAATATGCACACCATAATTTTGAGTACAGCAATGGTTCACACATTTTATAATATAAATATACCACAATTCACTGTATGGAATAATATTACTGCAAAAAACCTAAGAAAAAATCAGAGACATTGAAATAATTAGGTAATAATATATTTGTGGCACCTGCCGTCTGACAGCTCGGGCGGAGTAGACTTCGTCTGGCGAAGGCTCTGCCAACGCCCCTTTTTTGCCACACTTCCCTACCCTATTGCGGCTAAAATATGCCACCTACGATTTTTTTTTATTTTTTTCGTGATCAGGGAACAAAAATGAACACTTCTATAAGACGAAAGAATTTTTTGGATTTTTTTTTTTGTTGCGCCTGTGGGTGTGAATTCCATTTGGGCCCATAGCGGTTTGAGGGTTAATCTAACAGATAGTTTTAAGAAGGTAAATTCTAGCAGAATTAACCCTTCAATTGCGCATCGCATCATATGATGCTTTGACCGAATTGCAGTAAATTGCGCATCGCATCATGTGATGCTTTGGAGTACTACGCAAGATTTAAACGGCCCGCGGATACACGGGGTTCACCACACCTTCATCAGGGCTCTTGTAAACAGACGCCATTTAAAAAAAAAATCGTGGGCTAAACTCCCGGGTGTTAGGGGCCTCAGTATTGAGTCAGCTACCAAGCCTGACGCACGCAGCATGAACTCACAGCATTGCTGTTCAGCTTATGACCACAGCATCGCCTAAAAATGCCATAATATACTTGTTCATGCTATTATGTAGCGATGATATTATTACAGAAGACCCCTGACTGTGATAAAACTGACCAGGGTTCTGATAATAGCAGGATTGTTGTGATATTTGGCGCTGTGCGCCATGGAGGGAGGAGTAATGCTGTGGTAGGGAGGATGGTGGCGTTGTCTTTTGAGTGTGTGTGGCCACCTTTTATTGACTGCACTCATCATACCAGCTTAGTGGTTCGCTATGGTGAACACAAATGTAGATACTTATATGTAAAGTGTGTATAGTGTGAGATAACAGCGAGAGTAGGAGGTTGGGAGCCGCCATTTTGGTGAGGGAGGAGCGTCGTCTGCAGGACTTACCATGTTGTTTACTGAAGACCACGATGGTCTTTGGGCACCATACCAGTTTACTTGTATAAGTATGGTGAATAAAACAGGTAGATATTTATATATAATGTGTGTATATAGCGTAATAACACCACAAACAGCATTGTTGTAGGAGAATTATTAGTGCGTCTGGCCTTGAGGGCGGCCGCCACCAGCTGATTGTGTGAGTAGCTACGTCTTTGTGCCTTTACTCACCATACAAGCTTAGATGTACAGTTATGGTGAACAAAACATGTAAATACTTATATATAACATCTGTATATAAAAGCAAAAACAGTATGGTGGGTGGAGAATGGTGGCAAGTCAGGTGAGGTGAGGTGAGGGAGTGGCAGCCAGTGGCAACCAGTCACTGCCTGCCACTGCCGCTGCCACTCAGCATACCAACTTAGTGGTTCGTCATGGTGAACAAAACATGCAGATACTTATATATAACCTGTGTATATAGTGTAATAACCGACAAAGTATTTGTTCACTGTTTGATGAACATAATTGAATCAACAATATGCACACCATATTTTTGAGTACAGCGATGATTCACTCATTTTATTATATAAATATATCACACTACACACTATTGAATAATATTACAGCAAAAAAACTACGAAAAATCAATCAGAGACATTGAAATAATTAGGTAATTATCTCTTTGTGGCAACTCTGGCCTGACAGCTGGCGATCAACAGACTGCCTGGGACGCACGCTCAGTCAGCGCCTGATTTTTGCCAGAATTCCCCGCCCTATAGTGGGCAATATATGCCACTTACTATTTTTTTATTATTTTTCCCGTGATCAGTGAACACAAATTAACAGGTTAGGAAGAGAAAATAATTTTTTTTTTTTTTTTTTTTGGTATGCGCCTGTGGGTGTCAAATGGTATATAGCTATGCACCATTTAAGGGTTAATAAAATCATAACAGATACATTGCAAGAAAAAAATGAGATGAGAGAGATTAGTAAGCATAGTAAAACACATTGGTATATTAAAGCTCTGATTGGTTACATTGACAACTTGATTGGTAATTTAAACAAGATTAATAGACACCATACAGCAGATTGATAGCACATATAAGAAGACAGCAATGATCACAATGGTAAAGATGTTCAGATTGGGTACATAAGGATTGGAAGATTGGGTAGCAATAGATACAGTGTAATTTTAAAGCAAAAGGTAAAAAACTATGAAGATGAAATTAGGTACTTTTTAGTGTTGTTTTTGAATGTCGCAAAAGTTGGACAACTTTTCAGTTCATTAGGGAGTGAGTTCCATAGACTGGGTCCCTTTATTTGCATAGAGTGTTTACACAGATTAAGTTTGACTGGGGATATCAAAGAGATATTTAATTCTGGTGTGCTGATAATTGGTCCTATTGCATCTGTCCAGGGAGAGTTTCAGAGCAGGATTTACATTTAAGAACAGGGTTTTGTAAATGTAACTGACACAAGAGAATTTGTGGAGTAAGATTATGCTTAGCATGTTTAGGGAGTTAAACAAGGGGGCTGAGTGTTGTCTGAAAGCAGAATTTGTTATTATTCTGATAGCAGATTTTTGCTGAGTGATGATGGACTTGAGGTGGTTTGCAGTGGTTGAACCCCATGCACAGATACCATAATTAACCCTTCCACTGCTCATGGGTCCTGAGGACATTTACACCCCTGTGCGCAAGAAAAAAAAAATCTAAAAAATTATTTCGTCTTCTTAAAATGTTAATACTGTATGTGTTCCCTGAGCACGGGAAAAATAAAAAAAAATCGTAGGTGACATATTTTGGGCGCAATTGACCAAGGAATTCTGGCTAAAAGTGTGCGTTGACAGAGCGGTCCTCAGAGCCGGTCAGCGTCACCCGCGCTGACAGGTGGGAGTTGCCACAAAGATATTATCACTTAATTATTTCTGTCTCCGATTGATTTTTTCTTAGTTTTTTTGAGTAATATTATTCAATAGTGTGTATTGTAATATATTTATATAATAAAAGTGGTGAATAATCGCTATACTCAAAAGTATAATGTGCATATTAGTGATTCAATTATTATGTTCATAAAACAATAAATAAATAGTTTTGCTGCTATTACACTCTATACACAGGTTATATATAAGTATCTGCATGTTTTGTTCACCATAACGAACCACTAAGTTGGTATTGAGAGTCGAAAAGCAACGAGGAGTGACCGCCTCACACCAGCCAGCCACTCGCTGCCACTCCCTCAACAACGCTTCACTCGCCCACTTTTTCCTCCCACCATCCTGTTTTATGTTTTATTTAAAATATACAGACATTATATATAAGAACCAACATGTTTTGTTCACCACAACTGTACAGCTAAGCTGATATAGTTAGTTCAGGCACTAAGAGTCGTCGCTACACACAGTCAGCTGGCGGCTCACTCGCTCATTCAAGGTCACACGCACTAAACTTTCTTCCCCAACAATACTGTTTACAGTGTTATTACACTATATACACATATTATATATAAGTATCTACATGTTGTATGCATCGTAACTGTACACCTAAGCTTGTAAAGTGCCCAAAGAACATAGTGGCCACCCTCTAAACAGCTAGACAAATCATGCAGACGACGTCACCTCCGTCACCCAAATGGCTCCTCCCAGCATAATCCTTTTGCTGTTATTACACTAATACACACATTATATATAAGTATCTAAATTTGTGTTCACCATAGAGAACCACTAAGCTGGTATGGTGAATGCAAACAATAACAGGTGGCCACACAGTCAGTAAACGATTCTCCCTCCCGATCTCCCTCCGTCTCTCAGCATCACTCGTCCCACAGCGCTAATTATTACAACAATCCTGCTATTATCACAACCCTGGTTATTTATATCACAGTCAGGAGGCATCTGTAATATTGTCATCGCTAAATAATAGCAATTATATATTTAT
The DNA here is from genome assembly GCF_040958095.1 of Procambarus clarkii. Lineage (NCBI taxonomy): Eukaryota > Metazoa > Arthropoda > Malacostraca > Decapoda > Cambaridae > Procambarus > Procambarus clarkii. The sequence continues at coordinate 2,361,009 of NW_027189136.1, forward strand.
TTTGACATTTTTCGGCGATGCTGTGGTCACAAGCTGAACAGCAATGCTGTTCGCTCATGCTGCGTGCGCCAGCCTTGGTTGCTCCAACAGTACTGTGCCTCTCACACCTGAGAATATTGCCCACAATTTTTTTTTTAATGGCGTCTGTTTACAAGAGCCCTGAGGAATCTAATGTGAACCCTATGTGGCCGCGGGCCATTTATCTTGAGATGATTTGAGGCCCATTTGAATCGGGCCTGGCACCCAATGGCGTATATGTACGCCATGCGCACCGTGGGACATGTTACTCATGGCATATATATACGTCATGCGCAGTTTAAGGGTTACGATAGGGATAAATTAGTGCATAATATAGAGAGATGAGAGCAGAGTTAGGTACATAATATCTGATTCAGATTCAGATTCAGATTCAGATGTTTATTCAGGTAAGGTATATACATACAAGAGATGTTACATTAATGGATTGATATATAGATAGAGCTAGTACATACAATGCCTAAAGCCACTATTACGCAATGCATCTGATTTTGGAGAGTAACCCAACTGTTTTAGAGACTTTCTTAGTTATGTGTTGTATGTGGGTCCTGAAGTTGAGTCTCTTGTCTAGGAATAGGCCAAGAAACTTTTCATCATTTTTATTGCTAATGCCAATAAGAGTCATCAATGAAGGTAAGCTATAACTTGTACATACTATAGTACTAAATATTTGTGTTTATTAGGTATGAAATATATCTTGAAGTTAATATTTTTGGGAGTGTGGAACGGATTAATTCAATTTACATTACTTCTTATGGGAAAATTTGTTTCGGGTTGTGAATTTGTGGGTTACAAACTGTCTCTGGGAATGGATTAAAGTCGTAAATGGAGGAGGCTACTGTATTTGTACATTCTTGCAAAGCCACTAACATGTGTAACATTTTGGTCAAGTCCTTAACCACTGCACTGCACAACGAGCCTTGAGGCTCTCGACGGGTGGTGTACAATGCGCCTCAGGGATCTTATAGGTATAGTGTATCATTCAAAACTTCCGCAGCTACACAGGGTTCACATCAGCTTTCTCAGGGCTCTCCTAAGCAGACATCAATTTTTTTTTAAATCGTGGGCAACATTCCCGGGTGTGAAGGCCTCAGTATTGAGTGAGCAACCAAGGCTGGTGCATGCAGCATGAGCTAACAACATTGCTGTTCAGCTTTTGACCACAGCATCGCCTAAAATTTTCCAAATATATATGTATTTGGTATTATTTAGCCATGATAGTATTACAGAAGAGCCTGACTGTGATAAAGACTGTGTACAATGTTCAGATATCAGTGAATAAATGCTGTTCAAGATGTTCACAGCTCTAGCTACAGTACATTGCCATTATTTCATCCATCTAAAATTCTTCAAACGATTTCTCATGTCCCTTTACAAAATAAACTTGTGGAATAATATTCATTTACATGATTTAGTGACCATGATTCTGATAGTAGCAGGATTGTGGTGAGAATTAGCGATGTGAATTAGCGGTGGGAGGAGTATTGTTGATGAGGGAGGGAGGGAGAGGTGGTGTCGGCTGCTGGCTGGCGTGTGGCAATATGTTATTGTATGGAATCACCATACCAGCTTTGTGGTTCGCTATGGTGAACACAAATGTAGATACTTACATGTAACGTGTGTGTATAGAGTGCAATAACCACAAAAGGAGTTTGTTGAGAGGAGCCATTTTGGTGAGGGAGTGAGGCTGTCGTCTGCTGTTTGACTTGTCATGCAGTGGCCACTATGCTGTTTGGACACCATATCAGCTTACTTGTACAGTTATGGTGAATATCACATGTAGATACTTATATATAATGACTGAGTATATAGTGTAATAACACCACAAACAGTATTGAGGGAGTAATGTTGACGAGTTAGGTGTTGAAGGAGTGAGGGAGGGCTGGCTGGCTGTGGCAACCCACTGTTGTTTATTGGGCTCACCATACCAACTTAGTGGTTCACTATGGTGAACACATATGTAGATAGGTATATACAATGTGTGTGTATATTGTGTAATAACAACAAAAACACTGATTGATCATAGAATATAATATACATGTCACATATATGGGCGTCATAATTTTTTAGCATAGTGATGTTCCACACATTGAACTATATAAATTACACACTTTTGAATAATATTACAGCATAAAACCAGAGAAGAAACGAATGAGAAACATCAAAATAATTGTCAAACGTTACATTCACGGAAACTGCTGCCCCACGGGGTGAAGCCTAGTGACCTTGAGCGCACCATCGCTCAGCGCCCATAATATGCTCAACTTCCTAGCTCAATTGCGACTAAAGTATGTCACATACAATATTTTTTTTCAGTTTCCCATGATCTGAGTTTTTTTTTTAACATTTTAACAATATAAGATAAAATAATTTTTGGGGAGGAATTTATTTTTGGCGCACCACAGGTGTGTCGTATTTTAATGCAGAGCAGTGCAGTGGTTAATCTAACATATCTAGTAAAAAGAAGAGTTACATTGTACTGTAGCAAGGATTTATATCAACAAATAAATACAATATAAATTGACAGAGGTGATTACCTAGGTAAAGATATACAGTATGTCTTAAGTACTAATATTGGGGAGGTGGGTAATACAAGATACATTTTGAGTTTGAAGCACAAGGTAGGAAACTGTGAGGATGAAATTAGGTACTTTTTGGTTTTACTTTTGAATAGGGCATGGGTTGGACATTTTTTTAATTTGTCAGGGAGAGAGTTCCAAAGACTGGGTCATTTTATTTGCATGGAGTGTTGCACAGATTTAGTTTGACTCTGAGGATATCAAAGAGATATTTATTTCTGGTGTGGTGCTCATGGATTCTATTACACCTATCAAGGAAAAGTTTCAGATCAAGATTAGCATTTAGGAACAATATTTTGTACATGGAAATAGCACACAAGAATGTGTGGAGTGTGTGCATGTTTAGCATGTTAAGGGACTTAAACAGAGGGGCTGGGTGTTGTCTGAAGACAAGAGTTTGTTATTGTTCTTATAGCAGATTTTTGTTGAATGATGATGGGCATGAGGTAGTGTGCAGTGGTTGAACCCCATGCACAGATACCATATATGTAAGATCAGAATAGATTAGCACATAGTATAAAGAGAGGAGAGCTGTGTAGGGGAACATAATATCTGATTTTAGAAAGTATACCAACCATTTTTTTAGATTTTTATTTGCTGTGCTGTATGTGGGTGCTGAAGTTCAGTTTTCAGGGAGGCTCAGAGAAATGGCTTCAGAGAGGCATGCAATACAATGTATCACTGAAATTTATCAGTGATACAATGATACAAATTATATATCATACAGTCCACTCAATAATAATAATTAAACATTAATTTAAAATAAATAAAAAATACAGTTTAAATAAATTAAAACAAATACAGTTTAAATAAAATTAAATTAATGTAAGTTTAACACTTATAAGTTTTCCCACAAAACCTTTAATGTCTTGAAAAATGTTTATGTTATCTAGCTTGTTAGTATTGTTTACCTCAACAAACTTTTAATGTCTTGAACAATGTTTATGTTATCCAGCTTCTTGTTAGTATTGTCTACCTCTCTACCTCACGAAACCATTAATCAACCTAAGTTTTATGCAATGTACTTGTCTTACCTAAGTATCTTCCTCTGTTCATCATATGTATGTACATTTCTGTAAATAAATCATCATCATCATTATAAACGCCTACAGAAATCCTGCGAGTGCAGACTTCGGATAATGATAAATTTTTCTCTGTTTTTGCATGTCAACAAACTGAAAATGTGATATTTTTTGCAGTTTGTTAGCGTGGCCTGAACTATGGAGGTACATCCACAAGTGGGACAACACATCCAGAAATGGGACGATTCACTCAGAAAAACTGGAAGAGCTATCCATAGAATAGCAGAAACTCTTCTCGAAAGCAAAAAAAAACCAGCGTTGAATGTAATGAAACGTTATTTTCTGGGTGAGACCCGGAGGCTTCCCGGAGCTTTACCGGCTGATATGCTAATGTCAGACTTTGGCATCAGTCATGTGTATGGAGTTCTAGGGCCTACCGGGGACCACGAGCCAGAACCTGGCCCCCTCAGAGAGGCAAGGGGAGCAATGGCCTATAGAAACCCCCGTGTGGTTGGAAGCATTCTATGTCTGCCATCGACCGGGTCAAGCATCCAGAAAGGTAAGCATTCCAAAATAAACCCCTATTCTGGTGAAAATTGCTACCTAAAGCCGAACTAGTGGATAGAACTCTTCAACAGAAAACAAGGAAACTAGCATGACGTCATACGTCACCGCGCCGCTCCCCCCTCCCCGGGTGGGGGAAGGGGGAGCCCCAGACCTCCCACGCCGGCTATCCACCCATCAGTTCTGAGGCTGGATGTCAAAACACGCGAAAAACGCCGACCGGAGGGAGGGAGGATTGCCGGGGAGCCTCCGGGTCTCACCCAGAAAATGGCGTTTCATTACATTCAACGCTGGTTTTCCGGGGGGAGCCCCATCGGCTCCCCGGAGCTAACTACCCACAGAGGAAGGTCAAAGGGACAGAACCGGGAGGCTGACACCACGCACCCCCCAAGGAGGCGAGACAACCGGCAGCAAACGCCAACCCAAGGCGCCACAGCCCCGAAAATCCCGAGAACAACAAGAGAACCACGAGCAGCAAGGCCCCTGCACGAACACCAAAAATCCATGCCCGAAAGACCGCAAGGCCACGTCGCCCAGACAGCAGCGAGAGCAGCGAAGCCATGAACGCCACAGGCATGAGGGAAGAACACAGGCAGCGTAGCCGTAAGAACACGGCTGACCACCCGGGACACTATCAACCGGGAAGAACAGAACCGGATCAACGCAAAACGCGCTCCGGACCCAAACGCTGTGGCACGCAAACAACAGCGGAGGGCCGCCACTGAACACAAAAACGACACACCCCCGGCCCGACCAACAAAGCACCAACAAACCCTGGACCCCTCCAGAATGCAGCAGCCCCACCCCGCGCCAGAAAAGATGGAGACTGCTGGCACCAAACAACCAAAATGCTAAAACCAAAGGAGCAAGAAAACTCAGCGACCCGACCCCCAGAGGCAAAGGTCCAAAGGAAAGAGCCGACGAAAAAACACACCGGAACCGAAGGGGCACTACCAACCGTGGAGAAGACAGAGCACGCTGACCAGAGACCAGGATGGTGCAAGCGGCGCACGAACAGGCCGGACGTGAAACGACGCACAAGACAGCTGACTAACGGTGCAGAAGCAACACCATGACCGAAAGCAAGCTGAAGCGGCTCCGCCCGCGCCGCACGAAAAGAGGCGACAGTATGTGGCAAAACGACGGCCCCCAACCCCCACCAGAAAACCAAGCCTAGAGTAAACCAAGCTAACAAGAGTAACCACCTAAGAAGGGACAGGAAAAGGAAGGACCGCCAAAATACCCCATACTGCCGCCAAGAGAAGCACGCAGGTGGGACACCTACCACGAAGCCACCCGACCACCAACCGGAGGCGAGACCGCGAGGCAGAACAGAAGCAGCCCCGACAAAGGCCCCTACGAGCCCAGGAAAAAGGCGGAGCCGCGGGAAGATCTCGGGTGCGACCACCGAAACCCAGGCGGCACAAGGAGATGGAACGTCTGCCGAACAGAAAAACTCCCCAAAGCATGCAAACCCGCCAGGAGTTCAGAAACGACGGGTCCGACGCGAGACATTGCAAGACCCCCTAAAAAAAAAAAAAAAAAACCGGCAGGCCAAGCTAAGAAACCAAAGAAGGCGGAAGGGTCGCCGCCAGAACAGTACCCGAACCAAGGGGTACGAACAACTGCAATAGACCGAGACAAAGAAGCACATCACAGGACACAGGCTGACCAATGCCTAAGAACACACGCAGAACATCCCAGCTGCAGAGGAGGCAGGAAGAAAGAGCAGAAGCACAAAAACCCCAGGAGAACAACCAGGGGTGGACAATCAGGCAGGGACAGAAAAAAAAAACCACGCAAACCCCAGGCACAAAACGGCAGCAAAGTGCCATTCCACAACCGGACACAGGAACAAGGACACGCCACCGTGAAACACGGTACCAATGCACACGTGCAGCAGCAGCAACAGGCACCACTGCAACATACAACATGTAAATAGCAACACCCTTTTGCAAAGGCAGAGAACGGAGCAGGCAGACCCCAGACAGGGCCAACGGAGACACGACAAAACCCTGCAGGCCCAGAAAACCTGCACCAGGCGACCGACGGCGGAGAAACCCCGCTCGATACCTGCTGGATGAGGTACTAGGAGCTCTTTCACACCTGAAGCCCGGCCCAAGGCCAGGCTAGACCGGCCAGAGGGTGGCCCACCAGGCAGCTGCTAGGAGCAGTCCACCGGCCCACATACCCCCACAACCAGGACGGACCGGAACTGCCATACGAAAACAGGCTAGTGCGCCCTGGAAGTCCACAGACGAACCAGCAAGAAAGCTTATGCTCGCAAGTAGGTCGTGTAACAAGCACAGACCTCTGATGGTAATACAGCGTTCCCCAAATGTGCCAATAGCACCACTGCACTCCACTGGTACTATCCCGCAAGTTCTACCAGATAGGCGGGACCCAAGAGCCAGAGCTCAAAACCTGCAAGCACAGCCAGGAGCCTACCAGGTGAGTACAGAACGAACCCTACAACCCCCACACCTCACAACAGTAAAAAAGGATGGTCCCCTGAATGACTCCAGCATGGGTTGGACATGCACATGAGGGGGACAGGAAGCGTTGAAAAAGGGACAGTCACTGGTGTGCGAACGGTCTCAGTCGTACAAAAATATACCTAAATAAAGACAGGTACATAAACAACACCGCATCCAGCGCCCGGCCAAAAGACGCCAGACCGTAGAAACTCACCTGGCGAATGGTGGCACGAACTTGACACGACGCAACCCTGCCCAGAAGAACCTGGGAGCACCGCCAGGTGAAGACGCCAGAGCCAGACCCTGCCGGACCCGCAGGAGAGCAGGGAGAGGCGAAGGAGGCGGTCTACACCCATGACACAGGGAAAACCGCGGTGTCCTCCCCACAACTGGGAACCAGGACACCCCCGGCGCAAAGGGGCACATACCGCAGCCAGGGAGAAGAACGAGAGACGAAGCACTGTAGCAAAAAAGGGCGCAAAACACCAGCACTGAAACACCGCCCAGACCAAAACAAACTCCACGGCGCATGCGCATAACACACTGGCCGAACCGCACACCCGCTCTGTGGGAAGGCGCCAGCCAGGACTACTGCACGAGAAAAGTAGCCAAAAGAGGAAGCAGGAACAATAAAACCGGCCAAAGAAGCAAAGAGCCCAAAAAGGAACCCAACCGGGCCACAAGTAGCCCAACCGGGCCACAAGTAGCCTAACCGGGCTACAAGTAGCCCAACCGGGCCACAAGTAGCCCAACAGGGCCACAAGTAGCCCAACAGGGCCACAAGTAGCCCAACAGGGCCACAAGTAGCCCAACAGGGCCACAAGTAGCCCAACAGGGCCACAAGTAGCCCAACAGGGCCAAAAGTAGCCCAACAGGGCGACAAGTAGCCCAACAGGGCGACAAGTAGCCCAACAGGGCGACAAGTAGCCCAACAGGGCGACAAGTAGCCCAACTGGGCGACAAGTAGCCCAACAGGGCGACAAGTAGCCCAACAGGGCGACAAGTAGCCCAACAGGGCGACAAGTAGCCCAACAGGGCGACAAGTAGCCCAACAGGGCGACAAGTAGCCCAACAGGGCGACAAGTAGCCCAACTGGGCGACAAGTAGCCCAACTGGGCGACAAGTAGCCCAACAGGGCGACAAGTAGCCCAACAGGGCGACAAGTAGCCCAACAGGGCGACAAGTAGCCCAACAGGGCGACAAGTAGCCCAACAGGGCGACAAGTAGCCCAACAGGGCAACAAGGACGAGGAGCCGACAGACGTTCCAATAATGCGGGAAGTAGCGAAAAACCTTCCTGTACTCTCGAGAACACAGAAGCCAACACTAGTCCCGAAGGCACACGAAGGCGCAGGCGCACCCGAGATCAGAAATCACGCAGAACCCCATCGAACGGGGAAACATGACGAAAACACCGTCCCAAAAAGGGGTGGGAGGAAACATCCACCCACAGGACGGAACCAACCGACTCAAAGGCCAAGGAACCGAGCCCAGGGAGGGGCCAACGCCCAACAGCACGTACGGCGAGTGGGGAGGAAAGACCCCACTCCGAGTAACCACAAGCCCCGCCTAGAGGGGGATAAAAAAAACCCCATGGGGCCCAACGGGGCCAAGGCCCCCCCAAGTCAGCCCCTCCCCAGCCCCGGGAACCTACATGACAGGCCCCGGGGCCGAGCCGTTCCCCCAAAGCCCCGGCCGTACCAGAAAACCGGGGCAGCCGTGAAAACACTAAGGAAGGGAGCCCACTGGCAGACTCGTACAACACGGCTGGAGGAACAGGCTCAAATGCCCCCGTCACTACCCCGGAAGGGGAATTCCCCGAGACTGCCCGAGTCTCAACACCATCAAAAACCCCGCCCCGAACCTACAGACGGTAAGGAACCGGATGCAGGCAGGAAGGGTGAACCAGGGGAAAGACAAGGGGGCGTGGATGGAACCGAAGCAACCAACACCCCCAAGTCCCAAAACGAACTACAATGGGGCAGCCCCGGGGCTCCCGGGGAGGAAACCATGAGAACGTTGCCACCACCAAGGCTCAAGTGCAACGCCCCTGCTGCCCGCACCCGCTTTGTCAGCACAACCGGGTAACCGAGCCCCAACGAGCAACCAAACTCACAGGACTCCGGGTCAAAGGTGTCACCGACCCCACAGGCAGCAGACGGAGGCAAAACAGAGAGTCACCCAGAGACAAAGGGCGATAGCAACCCTCAAACTCGCTGGAAGCGAGGGGCGGACTCTGGGGTCACATCCATCGGACCCACGTGCCCCCAGGGGTTTCCCAGGGTCCCGAGCGTTTACTATAAGAGGACTCGCGCTCAGGTAATCCCAGGCAGGGTACTGCTAACCGGCACCCAAAGCTACCAAACAACTTTCTAAGAGCTGAACCCCCGGGACGTGTACACTCACGGGGACCTAGGAGGGGGTACCACCAGAAAATACACAGAACACAAGGGACACAAGGGGCAAGAACGAAGGCAGACCCCCCCCCCCCACCAGGTAGATAAACAAAAAGAAAAAGAAAACCCCGCAAGAGGACAGCGTACCCAAGCGGAACAGAGCCGGCCGCTATGATTGGTAAAGACAAGCTGCACAGTACCCTGCGCCCCACCAGTGCAAAAACTGCCCCTTACTCTAAGGCGAACAAGGGAGACAGAACACCCGAGCACACAAAGAGCGGCCAAAAACCAAGCAGTAAACGGCCAAGCAGGGGCAGGACCCAAGGAACTTGTGGAAGGTGGCCCCAAGCCCCAAGGGCAGTACTTACAGGGCACCTAGGGAAGGGAACCCTAGGCGCATGCAGCCCGAGTACTGGAGAATCACTCCCGGCTCACGCACCACCTAGAAAACAGACACCACACTCTAGGTACAGTGCTGAAACAACCACTGGAGCCGGAGCACATAACCGTAGCCTAGAGCATCAGCCGAAGAACTGATGGGTGGATAGCCGGCTGGGGCTCCCCCTTCCCCCTCCCGGGGAGGGGGGAGCTGCGCAGACAGCGGCGCGGTGACGTATGACGTCATGCTAGTTTCCTTGTTTTCTGTTGAAGAGTTCTATCCACTAGTTCGGCTTTAGGTAGCAATTTTCACCAGAATAGGGGTTTATTTTGGAATGCTTACCTTTCTGGATGCTTGACCCGGTCGATGGCAGACATAGAATGCTTCCAACCACACGGGGGTTTCTATAGGCCATTGCTCCCCTTGCCTCTCTGAGGGGGCCAGGTTCTGGCTCGTGGTCCCCGGTAGGCCCTAGAACTCCATACACATGACTGATGCCAAAGTCTGACATTAGCATATCAGCCGGTAAAGCTCCGGGGAGCCGACGGGGCTCCCCCCAGAAAATAAAACTATCTCATCCATGAAAGCAGAACGACCTAGCAGAAGCGAAGTGAAATACAACTGAATTGCTAGGTAACAACAACGCGATCACTCCACCTATCAACACATCTGACATAGGCCCAAGGAACGCTACATTCACTGGGTGCTGAAGAATGTGACTGGTGCATTTCTCATGAAACCAATGTACAAAATTGTTATGTTTTGTTGGAAAATAGTACAAAAACACTCCCCTATGGTATAAAAACACTCCCCTATGGCACAAAAATACTCCCCTATGGTATAAAAACACTCCCCTATGGTATAAAAACACTCCCCTATGGTACAAAAACACTCCCCTATGGTACAAAAATACTCCCCTATGGTAAAAAAACACTCTCCTATGGTATAAAAACACTCCCCTATGGTACAAAAACACTCCCCTATGGTACAAAAACACTCCCCTATGGTACAAAAACACTCCCCCCTATGGTACAAAAACAAAATAAAAAAATCAAATGTATTTTAGGTAAGGTACAGACATACAAGAGATTTTACAAAGAGTGATGGATTTATAGATAGGGCTAGTACATACAATGCCTAAAGCCACTATTACGCAAAATGTTTCGGGCATGAAAAACTTAAATGACTAAAGCTTAATACTAATTGAGCATAAAGAGTAAAATGAAAACATGGAATGAAAACATAGCTGAAAAAGCAGCACAAATACAATTCTGTCGACAAACAGCACTCTTTAAAAAAAAAAAACAGACATTGGTCGACAATAGAGGGGTAAGGTACGTTACAGGGAATTTATTAGGTATAGCTTCGTTTTTATCTTAAACTGGTTGAGAGAGGTACAGTTTTTAACATATTTGGGAAGGTCATTCCACAATCTGGGTCCCTTGATTTGTAGAGCATTTCTAGTTTGATTAAGTCGTACTCTTGGAATATCAAAACTATATATTTCTGGTGTGGTGCTCATGGGTTCTGTTACAACCTTCTATGAAGCTTTTGAGGTCAGGATTGGCATTACAGTTTAGCGTTTTATATATGTATAATACACATGAGAGAATGTGCAGTGACTTAATGTCTAACATATTCAGAGATTTGAGTAGGGGTACCGAGTGATGTCTGGGGCCAGGGTTGGATATTGTCCTAATAGCAGCTTGGTGTTGAGTAATTAGAGGACGTAAATGATTTTGGGTAGTACCCAGCAAACACAAATCATCTAGAAAACGTTTGTCTATCTCTTCCCATAGGCGTGGGAATGATTTGCATTGAGAATGGTGCAGGAGAGCCTTTGAGAAACTTTTAATCAAAAAATCCAAACACAAAGGTTTTATAATAAATTGTTTTTCTCAACTTTTTTGTTCCTAATGTATTACAAATAGTTTTTACATGTTTAAATATAAAATTTATGGTGTTTTTTTTGTAAAATTAATTAATAAATTGTGAATGATATATATTGGCTGAGTGAAACGTTCAAAATCCATTTTGTTACAATATGATCAGAAAAAAGTAGTTTTCCAAATTTTCTAAAAATCGCTCTTTTTAACACAATTTGACTCCTTATGCATTCGACTAAACACTAATATCATGTTTAAATATATAATTTATGTATTATTCCCTAAGATAATTTATATAAATTATAAAAGTTGCTGGAAAGTGGTGTGAAAGAATCTGAAAACGTTTTGTTGTCTTATATTGGCGTGTTCTTATTAACTAGAGTGAGTAAGAGTGAGCGAGAGTGGGTAAGAGTGAGTAAGAGTGACTGAAGGTGAGTGAGAGTGTGTAAGTGTGAGTAAGAGTGAGTATAAGTAAGAGTGACAGAATGAGTAAGAGTGAGAGTAAAAGTGATTGAGAGTAAGGGTGAGTATGAGAGTAAGAGTGATTGAGAGTTAGAGTGAGAGTAAGAGTGATTGAGAGTTAGTGAGAGTAAGAGTGATTGAGAGTAAGAGTGATTGAGAGTTAGTGAGAGTAAGAGTGATTGAGAGTAAGAGTGATTGGGAGTAAGAGTGATTGGGAGTAGGAGTAAGAGTGAGAGTAGGAGTAAGAATGGGAATAAGAGTGATTGAGAGTAAGAGTGAGTAAGAGTAAGAATGAGAGTAAGAGTGATTGAGAGTAAGAGTGATTGAGAGTAAGAGTGATTGAGAGTAAGAGTGATTGGGAGTAAGAGTGATTGGGAGTAAGAGTAAGAATGAGAGTAGGAGTGATTGAGAGTAGGAGTGATTGGGAGTAGGAGTGATTGGGAGTAAGAGTGATTGAGAGTAAGAGTAATTGAGAGTAAGAGTATGAGAGTAAGAGTGAGAGAGTGAGTATGAATGGGTAAGGGTGACTGAGAGTGAGTAAGAGTGACAGAGTAAGAGTGATAGAGAGTAAGAGTGACAGAGAGTAAGAGTGACAGAGAGTAAGAGTGACAGAGAGTAAGAGTAACAGAGAGTAAGAGTGACAGAGTAAGAGTGACAGAGTAAGAGTGACAGAGAGTAAGAGTGACAGAGAGTAAGAGTGACAGAGAGTAACTGATAGAGAGTAAGAGTGACAGAGTAAGAGTGAGTACGAGAGTGAGTAAGGATGACTGAGAGTAAGAGTGAGTAATAGTGCGTAAGTGATTGAGAGTTAGAGTGAGAGTAAGAGTGATTGAGAGTTAGTGAGAGTAAGAGTGATTGAGAGTAAGAGTGATTGAGAGTAAGAGTGATTGAGAGTAAGAGTGATTGGGAGTAAGAGTGATTGAGAGTAAGAGTGATTGGGAGTAGGAGTAAGAATGAGAATAAGAGTGATTGAGAGTAAGAGTGAGTAAGAGTAAGAATGAGAGTAAGAGTGATTGAGAGTAAGAGTGATTGAGAGTAAGAGTGATTGAGAGTAAGAGTGATTGGGAGTAAGAGTGATTGGGAGTAAGAGTAAGAGTGAGAGTAAGAGTAAGAATGAGAATAAGAGTGATTGAGAATAAGAGTGATTGGGAGTATGAGTAAGAGTGAGAGTAGGAGTGATTGAGAGTAGGAGTGATTGGGAGTAGGAGTGATTAGGAGTAAGAGTGATTGAGAGTAAGAGTAATTGAGAGTAAGAGTATGAGAATAAGAGTGAGAGAGTGAGTATGAATGGGTAAGGGTGACTGAGAGTGAGTAAGAGTGACAGAGTAAGAGTGATAGAGAGTAAGAGTGACAGAGAGTAAGAGTGACAGAGAGTAAGAGTGACAGAGAGTAAGAGTGACAGAGAGTAAGAGTGACAGAGAGTAAGAGTGACAGAGTAAGAGTGACAGAGTAAGAGTGACAGAGTAAGAGTGACAGAGAGTAAGAGTGACAGAGAGTAAGAGTGACAGAGAGTAAGAGTGACAGAGAGTAAGAGTGACAGAGTAAGAGTGAGTATGAGAGTGAGTAAGGATGACTGAGAGTAAGAGTGAGTAATAGTGCGTAAGAGTGATTGAGAGTTAGAGTGAGAGTAAGAGTGATTGAGAGTTAGTGAGAGTAAGAGTGATTGAGAGTAAGAGTGATTGAGAGTAAGAGTGATTGAGAGTAAGAGTGATTGGGAGTAAGAGTGATTGAGAGTAAGAGTGATTGGGAGTAAGAGTGATTGGGAGTAGGAGTAAGAATGAGAATAAGAGTGATTGAGAGTAGGAGTGAGTAAGAGTAAGAATGAGAGTAAGAGTGATTGAGATTAAGAGTGATTGAGAGTAAGAGTGATTGAGAGTAAGAGTGATTGAGAGTAAGAGTGATTGGGAGTAAGAGTGATTGGGAGTAAGAGTAAGAGTGAGAGTAAGAGTAAGAATGAGAATAAGAGTGATTGAGAGTAAGAGCGATTGGGAGTAAGAGTAGGAGTAAGAATGAGAGTAGGAGTGATTGAGAGTAGGAGTGATTGGGAGTAGGAGTGACTGGGAGTAAGAGTGATTGAGAGTAAGAGTAATTGAGAGTAAGAGTATGAGAGTAAGAGTGAGAGAGTGAGTATGAATGGGTAAGGGTGACTGAGAGTGAGTAAGAATGACAGAGTAAGAGTGACAGAGAGTAAGAGTGACAGAGAGTAAGAGTGACAGAGTAAGAGTGACAGAGTAAGAGTGACAGAGAGTAAGAGTGACAGAGAGTAAGAGTGACAGAGTAAGAGTGACAGAGTAAGAGTGAGTATGAGAGTGAGTAAGGATGACTGAGAGTAAGAGTGAGTAATAGTGCATAAGAGTGATTGAGAGTAAGAGTGAGTAATAGTGTGTAAGAGTGATTGAGAGTAAGAGTGAGTAATAGTGCGTAAGAGTGATTGAGAGTGAGAGTGATTATGAGAGAGTTAAGAGTGTGAGGTGTGAGAGGGTAGCAGGCCAGCAAAGCAGGATGTGTGGTCACAGGCGAGGCCTAGGCCTATGCCTCGTGATCTCTAATGTTGGTTTTTATATATATGTTGGATTTTTTGTCCTGTTTCAAATTATAATTATTTAGCAGGAATGTAATAAGATATTGCACAGTATTAATGTGACAATAATATATGCATTATTTCCTTGATAATCAAACTTGTTGTTCAAAGATAATATACAATCTTTGAAGGAAACATTTTGAGAGGGCGAGCTGGCAACACTGTTCTGGTGGTGAGAGAGACATGGTTAGTTGTGCTCAGACCTTCAGTGGTGAAGGGTGTGTCCCAGCTGGCCGCCACCAGCCGCCACCCGCCGCCACCCGCCGCCCACCACCAGCCGCCGCCCACCACCAGCCGCCACCCGCCGCCACCCGCCGCCACCCACCACCAGCCGCCACCTGCCACCACCCACCACCAGCCGCCACCCGCCACCAGCCACCGCCACCCACCACCGCCACCCACCACCCGCCGCCACCACCCATCACCACCACCCACCACCAGCCGCCACCCGCCACCAGCCACCGCCACCCACCACCGCCACCCGCCGCCACCACCCACCACCACCAGCCTCCGCCGCCGCCACCACCACCCACCACCACCGCTGACACCACCCATCACCGCCGCCGCCACCACCACCCACCACAGCCGTCGCCGCCACCACCCACCACAGCCGTCGCCGCCACCACCATCACCCACCACCACCGCCGCCACCACCCATCACCGCCGCCGCCACCACCACCCACCACCACCGCCGCCACCACCCATCACTGCCGCCACCACCCACCACAGCCGCCGCCGCCACCACCACCACCCACCACCACCGCCGCCACCACCCATCACCGCCGCCGCCGCCACCACCCATCACCGCCGCCGCCGCCACCACCCACCACAGCCGCCGCCGCCACCACCACCACGCACCACAGCCGCCGCCACCACCACCCACCACCGCCGCCACCACCAGCCGCCACAAGCCGCCACCGCCCGCCACCAGCCGCCATCACCACCACCACCACCACCAGCCGCCATCACCGCCACCAGCCGCCACCAGCTGCCACCACCACCAGCCGCCACCACCGCCCGCCACCAGCCGCCACCAGCTGCCACCACCACCAGCCGCCACCACCGCCCGCCACCAGCCGCCACCAGCTGCCACCACCACCAGCCGCCACCACAGCCCGCCATCAGCCGCCACCACCCATTGCCACAGTCGCCACCGCCAGCCGCCACCACCAGCCGCCATCACCGCCACCACCAGCCGCCATCAGCTGCCACTGCCACCAGCCGTCACCACCAGCCGCCACCACCAGCCGCCACCACCGCCACCACCACCTGCCACCAGCCGCCACCACCGCCCGCTATCAGCCGTCACCGCCCGTTGCCACAGTCGCCACCGCAAGCCGCCACCGCCAGCCGCCACCAGCCCCCACCACCGCCGATCGCCACCACCCACCACAGCCGCCACCACCCACCACCCGCCGCCACCACCACCAGCCGCCGCCGCCACCAGCATCCACCACCACCGCCGCCACCACCCACCACCACCAGCCGCCACCATCCACCACCACCACCACCCACCACAGCCGCCACCACCGCCAGCCGCCACCACCCACCACCGCCAGCCGCCACCACCCACCACCACCACCACCCACCACAGCCGCCGCCGCCTGCCACCGCCCGCCACCGCCTGCCACCACTGCCAGACACAGCCGCCAGTGTCCGCCACCGCCGCCACTGTCCGCCACCGCCGCCACTGTCCGCCACCGCCGCCACTGTACGCCACCGCCACCACTGTCCGCCACCGCCACCACTGTCCGCCACTGTCCGCCACTGTCCGCCACCGCCACCACTGTCCGCCACCGCCACCACTGTCCGCCACCGCCACCACTGTCCGCCCACCGCCACCACTGTCCGCCCGCCGCCACCACTGTCCGCCCACCGCCACCACTGTCCGCCCACCGCCACCACTGTCCGCCCGCCGCCACCACTGTCCGCCTGCCGCCACCACTGTCCGCCCGCCGCCGCCACTGTACGCCCGCCGCCGCCACTGTCCGCCCGCCGCCGCCACTGTCCGCCCGCCGCCACTGTCCGCCCGCCGCCACTATCCGCCACAGCCGCCACGGTCCGCCCGCCGCCACTATCCGCCACAGCCGCCACCGCCGCCACTGTCCGCCACCGCCGCCACTGTCCGCCACCGCAACTACTGTCCGCCACCGCCGCCACTGTCCGCCACCGCCACCACTGTCCGCCACCGCCACCACTGTCCGCCACCGCCACCACTGTCCGCTCACCGCCACCACTGTCCGCCCGCCGCCACCACTGTCCGCCCGCCGCCACCACTGTCCGCCCGCCGCCACCACTGTCCGCCCGCCGCCGCCACTGTCCGCCCGCCGCCGCCACTGTCCGCCCGCCGCCACCACTGTCCACCACCGCCGCCACAGCCGCCACGGTCCGCCCGCCGCCACTATCCGCCACAGCCGCCACTATCCGCCACCGCCGCCACTGTCCGCCCGCCGCCGCCACTGTCCACCACCGCCGCCACAGCCGCCACGGTCCGCCCGCCGCCACTATCCGCCACAGCCGCCACTATCCGTCACCGCCGCCACTGTCCGCCCGCCGCCACTGTCCGCCCGCCGCCACTATCCGCCACCGCCGCCACTGTCCGCCCGCTGCCACTGTCCGCCCGCCGCCACTATCCGCCACCGCCGCCACTGTCCGCCCGCCGCCACTATCCGCCACCGCCGCCACTGTCCGCCCGCCGCCACTGTCCGCCCGCCGCCACTGTCCGCCCGCCGCCGCCCTGTCCGCCCGCCGCCACTGTCCGCCCGCCGCCACTATCCGCCACCGCCGCCACTGTCCGCCCGCCGCCACTATCCGCCACCGCCGCCACTGTCCGCCCGCCGCCACTGTCCGCCCGCCGCCACTGTCCGCCACCGCCGCCACTGTCCGCCCGCTGCCACTATCCGCCACCACCACCACTGTCCGCCACCGCCACCACTGTCTGCCACCGCCACCACTGTCCGCCCGCCGCCACCACTGTCCGCCCGCTGCCACCACTGTCCGCCCGCCGCCACCACTGTCCGCCCGCCGCCACCACTGTCCGCCCGTCGCCGCCACTGTTCGCCCGCCGCCACCACTGTCCGCCCGCTGCCGCCACTGTCCGCCCGCCGCCGCCACTGTCCGCCCGCCGCCGCCACTGTCCGCCCGCCGCCGCCACAGCCGCCACGGTCCGCCCGCCGCCACTATCCGCCACAGCCGCCACTATCCGTCACCGCCGCCACTGTCCGCCCGCCGCCACTGTCCGCCCGCCGCCACTATCCGCCACCGCCGCCACTGTCCGCCCGCTGCCACTGTCCGCCCGCCGCCACTATCCGCCACCGCCGCCACTGTCCGCCCGCCGCCACTATCCGCCACCGCCGCCACTGTCCGCCCGCCGCCACTGTCCGCCCGCCGCCACTGTCCGCCCGCCGCCGCCCTGTCCGCCCGCCGCCACTGTCCGCCCGCCGCCACTATCCGCCACCGCCGCCACTGTCCGCCCGCCGCCACTATCCGCCACCGCCGCCACTGTCCGCCCGCCGCCACTGTCCGCCCGCCGCCACTGTCCGCCACCGCCGCCACTGTCCGCCCGCTGCCACTATCCGCCACCACCACCACTGTCCGCCACCGCCACCACTGTCTGCCACCGCCACCACTGTCCGCCCGCCGCCACCACTGTCCGCCCGCTGCCACCACTGTCCGCCCGCCGCCACCACTGTCCGCCCGCCGCCACCACTGTCCGCCCGTCGCCGCCACTGTTCGCCCGCCGCCACCACTGTCCGCCCGCTGCCGCCACTGTCCGCCCGCCGCCGCCACTGTCCGCCCGCCGCCGCCACTGTCCGCCCGCCGCCACCACCACCACCTACCACCACCGCCGCCACCACCACCACCCACCACAGCCGCCGCCGACACCACCGCCACCACCCACCACAGCCGCCACCACCACCCACTACCGCCGCCACCACCAGCCGCCACAAGCCGCCACCGCCCGCCACCAGCCGCCATCACCACCACCACCACCACCAGCCGCCATCACCGCCACCAGCTGCCACCACCACCAGCCGCCACCACCGCCCGCCACCAGCCGCCACCAGCTGCCACCACCACCAGCCGCCACCACCGCCCGCCACCAGCCGCCACCAGCTGCCACCACCACCAGCCGCCACCACCGCCCGCCATCAGCCGCCACCACCCATTGCCACAGTCGCCACCGCCAGCCGCCACCACCAGCCGCCATCACCGCCACCACCAGCCGCCATCAGCTGCCACTGCCACCAGCCGTCACCACCAGCCGTCACCACCAGCCGCCACCACCGCCACCACCACCTGCCACCAGCCGCCACCACCGCCCGCTATCAGCCGTCACCGCCCGTTGCCACAGTCGCCACCGCAAGCCGCCACCGCCAGCCGCCACCAGCCCCCACCACCGCCGATCGCCACCACCCACCACAGCCGCCACCACCCACCACCCGCCGCTACCACCCACCACCACCAGCCGCCGCCGCCACCACCACCAGCCGCCGCCGCCACCACCACCCACCACCACCGCCGCCACCACCCACCACCACCAGCCGCCGCCGCCACCACCACCAGCCGCCGCCGCCACCACCACCCACCACCACCGCCGCCACCACCCACTACCGCCAGCCGCCACCATCCACCACCACCACCACCCACCACAGCCGCCACCACCCACCACCGCCAGCCGCCACCACCCACCACCGCCAGCCGCCACCACCCACCACCACCACCACCCACCACAGCCGCCGCCGCCCGCCACCGCCCGCCACCGCCTGCCACCACCGCCAGACACAGCCGCCAGTGTCCGCCACCGCCGCCACTGTCCGCCACCGCCGCCACTGTCCGCCACCGCCGCCACTGTCCGCCACCGCCGCCACTGTCCGCCACTGTCCGCCACCGCCACCACTGTCCGCCACCGCCACCACTGTCCGCCACCGCCACCACTGTCCGCCCACCGCCACCACTGTCCGCCCGCCGCCACCACTGTCCGCCCACCGCCACCACTGTCCGCCCACCGCCACCACTGTCCGCCCGCCGCCACCACTGTCCGCCTGCCGCCACCACTGTCCGCCCGCCGCCGCCATTGTCCGCCCGCCGCCGCCACTGTCCGCCCGCCGCCGCCACTGTCCGCCCGCCGCCACTGTCCGCCCGCCGCCACTATCCGCCACCGCAACAACTGTCCGCCACCGCCGCCACTGTCCGCCACCGCCACCACTGTCCGCCACCGCCACCACTGTCCGCCACCGCCACCACTGTCCGCCCACCGCCACCACTGTCCGCCCGCCGCCACCACTGTCCGCCCGCCGCCACCACTGTCCGCCCGCCGCCACCACTGTCCGCCCGCCGCCGCCACTGTCCGCCCGCCGCCGCCACTGTCCGCCCGCCGCCACCACTGTCCACCACCGCCGCCACAGCCGCCACGGTCCGCCCGCCGCCACTATCCGCCACAGCCGCCACTATCCGCCACCGCCGCCACTGTCCGCCCGCCGCCGCCACTGTCCATCACCGCCGCCACAGCCGCCACGGTCCGCCCGCCGCCACTATCCGCCACAGCCGCCACTATCCGCCACCGCCGTCACTGTCCGCCCGCCGCCACTGTCCGCCCGCCGCCACTATCCGCCACCGCCGCCACTGTCCGCCCGCTGCCACTGTCCGCCCGCCGCCACTATCCGCCACCGCCGCCACTGTCCGCCCGCCGCCACTATCCGCCACCGCCGCCACTGTCCGCCCGCCGCCACTGTCCGCCCGCCGCCACTGTCCGCCACCGCCGCCACTGTCCGCCCGCTGCCACTATCCGCCACCACCACCACTGTCCGCAACCGCCACCACTGTCTGCCACCGCCACCACTGTCTGCCACCGCCACCACTGTCCGCCCGCCGCCACCACTGTCCGCCCGCCGCCACCACTGTCCGCCCGCCGCCACCACTGTCCGCCCGCCGCCGCCACTGTCCGCCCGCCGCCGCCACTGTCCGCCCGCCGCCGCCACTGTCCGCCCGCCGCCACTGTCCGCCCGCCGCCACTATCCGCCACAGCCGCCACGGTCCGCCCGCCGCCACTATCCGCCACAGCCGCCACCGCCGCCACTGTCCGCCACCGCCGCCACTGTCCGCCACCGCCACCACTGTCCGCCACCGCCACCACTGTCCGCCACCGCCACCACTGTCCGCCCACCGCCACCACTGTCCGCCCGCCGCCACCACTGTCCGCCCGCCGCCACCACTGTCCGCCCGCCGCCACCACTGTCCGCCCGCCGCCGCCACTGTCCGCCCGCCGCCGCCACTGTCCGCCCGCCGCCACCACTGTCCACCACCGCCGCCACAGCCGCCACGGTCCGCCCGCCGCCACTATCCGCCACAGCCGCCACTATCCGCCACCGCCGCCACTGTCCGCCCGCCGCCGCCACTGTCCACCACCGCCGCCACAGCCGCCACGGTCCGCCCGCCGCCACTATCCGCCACCGCCGCCACTGTCCGCCCGCCGCCACTGTCCGCCCGCCGCCACTATCCGCCACCGCCGCCACTGTCCGCCCGCTGCCACTGTCCGCCCGCCGCCACTATCCGCCACCGCCGCCACTGTCCGCCCGCCGCCACTATCCGCCACCGCCGCCACTGTCCGCCCGCCGCCACTGTCCGCCCGCCGCCACTGTCCGCCACCGCCGCGACTGTCCGCCCGCTGCCACTATCCGCCACCACCACCACTGTCCGCCACCGCCACCACTGTCTGCCACCGCCACCACTGTCTGCCACCGCCACCACTGTCCGCCCGCCGCCACCACTGTCCGCCCGCCGCCACCACTGTCCGCCCGCCGCCACCACTGTCCGCCTGCCGCCACCACTGTCCGCCCGCTGCCACCACTGTCCGCCCGCCGCCACCACTGTCCGCCCGCCGCCACCACTGTCCGCCCGTCGCCGCTACTGTTCGCCCGCCGCCACCACTGTCCGCCCGCCGCCGCCACTGTCCGCCCGCCGCCGCCACTGTCCGCCCACCGCCGCCACTGTCCGCCCGCCGCCGCCACTGTCCACCCGCCGCCACTGTCCACCACCGCCGCCACAGCCGCCACGGTCCGCCCGCCGCCACTATCCGCCACAGCCGCCACTATCCGCCACCGCCGCCACTGTCCGCCCGCCGCCACTGTCCACCCGCCGCCACTATCCGCCACCGCCGCCACTGTCCGCCTGCTGCCACTGTACGCCCGCCGCCACTATCCGCCACCGCCGCCACTGTCCGCCCGCCGCCACTATCCGCCACCGCCACCACTGTCCGCCCGCCGCCACTGTCCGCCCGCCGCCACTGTCCGCCCGCCGCCGATTTGTCCGCCCGCCGCCGCCCTGTCCGCCCGCCGCCACTGTCCGCCCGCCGCCACTATCCGCCACCGCCGCCACTGTCCGCCTGTCGCCACTATCCGCCACCGCTGCCACTGTCCGCCCGCCGCCACTATCCGCCACCACCACCACTGTCCGCCACCGCCACCACTGTCTGCCACCGCCACCACTGTCTGCCACCGCCACCACTGTCCGCCCGCCGCCACCACTGTCCGCCCGCCGCCACCACTGTCCGCCCGCCGCCACCACTGTCCGCCCGCCGCCACCACTGTCCGCCCGCTGCCACCACTGTCCGCCCGCCGCCACCACTGTCCGCTCGCCGCCACCACTGTCCGCCCGTCGCCGCCACTGTTCGCCCGCCGCCACCACTGTCCGCCCGCCGCCGCCACTGTCCGCCCGCCGCCGCCACTGTCCGCCCGCCGCCGCCACTCTCCGCCCGCCGCCGCCACTGTCCGCCCGCCGCCACTGTCCACCACCGCCGCCACAGCCGCCACGGTCCGCCCGCCGCCACTATCCGCCACAGCCGCCACTATCCGCCACGCTGCCCGCCCGCCGCCACTGTCCGCCCGCCGCCACTATCCGCCACCGCCGCCACTGTCCGCCCGCCGCCACTATCCGCCACCGCCGCCACTGTCCGCCTGCCGCCGCCACTGTCCGCCCGCCGCCACTGTCCGCCCGCCGCCGCCACTGTCCGCTCGCCGCCACTGTCCGCCCGCCGCCACTATCCGCCACTGTCCGCCACAGCCGCCACTCTCCGCCACCGCCGCCACTGTCCGCCACCACCGCCACTGTCCGCCACAGCCGCCACTCTCCGCCGTACAGCCTCCCCTCTCTCCGTTAGTAAATAATTATAATTGTTAGTAAATAATAAAAGAAATATAAATTATTAGATTTTTTTACCCTTAAATTGGTTTTAATATTTAAATTGAAAATAATAATATAATATAAAATAAAATAAAAATAATATAATATAAAATATAATTTAATTTCAAGAAATTTAACTTTAAACACAAAGATGTGAAAAGGGTTCAGATTATAGGCTCAAACCTTTCATAAGAGATTCATATTGGTATATGAATGGATTATGAATGATTCAGGTTAGGATTGTAAAGTTGCCACAACATCTCAAATTAGTGTTAGATACGTAGGTTTTGGTTATAAGTTTTGGAAACCTATTTAAGTCCACACACAATATCGTATCTGATACGATAAAACAAACGTTTCCAATACTTTCAAATACTTTCCCGATATGTTGTGGCAACCTAAAATTGTTTGCTGGGTAGAACCCCAAGCACAAATACCATAGTTGAGATATGGATAGAAAAGGGAGTAATAGAGAGTCACCAGGGCAGGGCGGGGTACATAATATCTGATCTTAGAAAGAATGCCAACAGTTTTTGAAACTTTTTTTGATATATTTAGAATGTGTCCCTGGAAATTCAGCTTGTGGTCAATGAGAATGCCAAGGAATTTGCCATCTAATTTGTTACAAATTTGGGTATTGTTTATTTTGAGATTTATTTGATTAGAGGATTTATTGCCAAACAGAATATAGAAAGTTTTGTCAATGTTAAGGGTGTTTGTTGGCAGTTAGCCAAAGATGGACTTTATTTAGCTCAGTATTTACTGTGGCATTTAGAGCAAGGGGGTCAGGACTGGAGTAAATGAAGGTTGTGTCGTCAGCAAATAGAATTGGTTTGAGGTGTTGGGAGGCATTTGGAAGGTCATTAATGTTGATGAGAAAGAGGAGAGGGCCAAGTATGCTGCCCTGAGGAACACCAATGTTGAAGGGTAGGGTGGGAGAAATTGAATTATTCACAGAAACATACTGGAGCCTGTCAGTAAGGTAGGATTTGAGGTATTGCAGGGAGTGTCCTCTGACTCCATAATGATGAAATTTAAGAAGAAGGTTTTGGTGGTTGACAGTGTCAAAAGCCTTACGCAGGTCCACAAATAACCCAACAGGGAACTCATTTTTATCAAGAGCTGTATGAATCGAGTTAAGCATACTAATAAGTGCATCGTCAGTGCTTTTTTTGGGTCTGAAGTCATATTGGCAAGGGCTAAATATATTGTGTTTGGCTAGATAAGAGTAAAGCTGCTTATAGATTAGTTTTTCAAAAAATTTTGACAAGTTTGGCAGGATTGATATAGGTCTGTAGTTGTTAACATCTGTGAGATCACCACATTTGTGGACAGGCGTTACTCTCGCTTTTTTAGAATATCTGGAAAGGTTTGGAGTTCAAGTGACTTGTTGAAGAGCAATGCAATAGCAGGGGCTAAAGATCTGGAGGCTTTTTTGTAAATTAAAGTTGGTATCTCCTCAAGGGCACTAGACTTGGTTTTAAGGGAAAGGATTGTCTCATTGACATCAATGGAATTAATAGGCTTTAGGCACAGAGACTGTGGATAGTTACCTGTACGATAGTCCTTAACGTCAGTACTGGAAGATGGAATATCATTTGCAAGGGATGACCCAATGGAAGAGAAGAACCTATTGAACTCAATAGCAGACTCTGAGGCTGAAAGCTGACCATCGTTATTGGACGGGAGTGTTGGTTTGTTATTTAAAGTCTTCTATGATCCCAATATTTGTGAAATTGTGCTCCAAGTTTTTTTAATGTTGCTCTTTATTTGGGTAAATTTATCTTCGTAGTATTTAGTTTTGGCTTGTCTAATTATCTTAGATAGCAATAATGAGTAATTCTTTGAGAATTCTTTGGAGACAATTCCTAACCTATACTTCTTGTCAAGGTCATGTTTTTTATTAATGGATTTAAGTATTCCCTTTGTAAGCCAGGGATTGTTAAGCCATTTGGTTGTGACTTGTTTTGTAAGCATAGGACAGTGGGTGTTATAAAGGCTAAGAGTTTTTTGAAGAAAAGATTGCACTGCTAGGTTGATGTCCCCTATGTTACCTAACTCGGACTCCCAGTTGACATTAGCAGCAGCAGTTATAAAATTGTCTATAGCAGTTTCATTGTGCAGCCTAAAACTTAACTCCCTTGACTCTAGAGGTGGTTTGCTAATGTTAGTTAAGAGAAATGTGGGGTAATGGTCTGTAGTGCTATCGTTGATTATACCTGAAGTAAGCGGAGAGGTTATGTTTGTCCAGATGTGATCTAGAGTCGTGGCAGTACTATCAGTGATTCTAGTAGGTCTAGTGATTAAGGGTATGAGGAAGCAGGAATTCATACAGTTGCGCAATAAAGCACCTAAATTATTGGGATCGTCTCAAAGCCCTCCAAATGTACTCACTAGAAAGAAGACGAGAGATATATCAAATAATATACACCTGGAAGATACTGGAGGGCCAAGTACCAAATCTACACAGTAAAATAACAACGTACTGGAGTGAACGATATGGAAGAAAATGTAGAATAGAACCAGTGAAGAGCAGAGGTGCCATAGGCACAATCAGAGAACACTGTATAAACATCAGAGGTCCGCAGTTGTTCAACGTCCTCCCAGCAAGCATAAGGAATATTGCCGGAACAACCGTGGACATTTTCAAGAGGAAACTAGTTTTATTCCTCCAAGGAGTGCCGGACCAACCGGGCTGTGGTGGGTATGTGGGCCTGCGGGCCGCTCCAAGCAACAGCCTAGTGGACCAAACTCTCACAAGTCAAGCCTGGCCTCGGGCCGGGCTTGTGGAGTAGAAGAACTCCCAGAACCCAGTCAACCAGGTATCAACCAGGAAGCTAACAGCAGTAGGGTGTTCAGGCTCGCAGAGGTCAATATTAAAGTCCCCTGCAATAATTAGATGGTTTTTGTTCAGTCTGTAATCGAGTATTAGATTTCTAAGGTTTGAGTTGAATTCGGACACATCAGTGTTAGGAATTCTATAGACTGCACCCACAGACAGGACAGACTCGGCACCCTTGACTCTGAAGCTGGCGAAGATATACTCCCCACAGCAGTCTCTAGTTCTAATTTCTTTTAAGCATGTTAGTTCTTGGTGGTAGTAAAGAGCAGTACCACCACCTCTCTGAAGTTGACGACAGTTGTGAATTGCCGAGTAGTTAGGCATGTTAAAGAGTTGAGTAGTATCCTCTTTCAACCATGTTTCAGTAAGTATAATAAAAGAGAATTTGTTGTCAATAGTTTCAATCAAGGCACTAACATCATTGAAGTGTTTACCTAGGAATCTAACGTTCAAGTTGATTACAGAGATATTGTGAATATGAGTTAATACATTGTTTACATCATGTGCTGCAAAATATCTTCAATTTAGATCATTAAATCGTTAAATCCTAAATATATCTTGATTCTTATACTTGAAATATTAAATGAACATATAGTGTGTAGTGTAGTGTTTCAATTATTATTAACAGGGAAGGGTTGGGGGTAATGGTTCATATGTCCACATTCGAATGCCCCTCTTCCCAGGACTGGGGGTGCGGGAGTGTAAAATAAACTATACCCACCTCCGGCAGCAGCTTGTCGAAGGCGGAAGTGGAGTCTAGGCCGTTTGTCATGAAAATTATAGTGTGATGGCTCTTATTTTTATTATGGGTACATAATAAGATTATGCCTTTATTCTTAATTTATATTACAATGCTGGTAAAATACACTTCTTGATGAGTATGGAGTACAAATGAACTCATTGTGTACCCTATACTCACAGGATGAGTATAGGGTACACAATAAACTACCACTCACATCATGGGTATGGGTTGCACAAGAAACTATCGGAGAGCAGAGTATGGAAAGCAAAGTAAACAAAGATTCACACGATGAGAAAGGGATCCACAATGTCCTATGACTCACAGGATGAGTATGAGGTGCATAATAAATTACCATTCATAGGATGAGTATGGGTTTCACAATAAACTAAAGGTAACAGGATGAGCATGGGTTGCACAAACTATTGGTAACAGGATGGGTATGGGTTGCACAATAAATTACTGTGCTAGGATGAGTTTGAGTAGGATATATATATAAACATATTGTGGTTTATAATTAAGTTCTTAATAGTGATCCTATCCTCATCATAATTTACATAATATATATATATATATATATATATATATATATATATATATATATATATATATATATATATATATATATATATATATATATATATATGTATATATATATATATAATTAGGAAGTAATGTTTATTTGGGTAAGTTGTCAGCTTATATGAACTAATTGCTAGTGTGGCTTGTATATGGGGTACATCCGGTGTCTTACCCTCGACGGTACCCTCCTTACCCTTATCCGCGGCGGTACCTTTATGGTCAGGAAGCCACGGATATTTACAATGGGGCTCGGTCAGTCAATATGATTCCTTTGACATCACTAAACTGTAACTCTTATGTATTCTGTTCTCGTATTGACTATTTGAATGACATCAAGAATATTTTGAATATCTTCTGACATAGATGGTGCTGTAGTTGATTGTTGTTCATGACTTGTCCAATGGGTCATTAGCATCGCTCAGATTAGTGGGAAGAAATTCTTGCTGCAACAATGTGTGTTCTCAGAGCTAACTAGGGTAACTAAAATACTTATTTCCTAAATAAATACTTTAATTGTAAATATTTGAAAATATATGGTATGTTTCAGAATTTCTGACGATATAAAACATATTGTGGTTTATAATTAAGTTCTTAATAGTGATCCTATCCTGCATCATAATTTACATAATATCTACTTCTGTTTTGTGTATTAAAATGACTACTTTTTATGTTAATTTCTTTCTGTAAATGATGATGATGATAAAGTTCAGTAAATGTAAGTAAGAACATAAGAATGAAGGTAACTGCAAAAGACTTATTGGCCCATACCCCCTCCCCGCTCAGCTCGTTGTCGCCGTCTGGGGGCTTAGTGGGTGGCTGCCGGAGTGTGATGCTCCTTGGGACGGTCCTCTGTCCTTTTCTAGCCTTGTGCTCCTGCTGCCGTCCTCTCCAATTCTGCTGGGCATCTTTTCCTTTTCCTTCTGTTTCGTTTTTCTCCCCCCTCTTCTCCTATCTGCTTGCCGTTTCCTGCCGACCTTTTGCTCGTTCTGGTTCTTCCCTTGGACTTCTTCTACTTTGACGCCCGGGTGCTTGAGGAGGCATACTCTTGCACCCGTAGAACTGCAGTACCCGACGTCGAGAGCGAGGGGAACCTTTTATTGTCAATCCCCACTTCGTCACTGAACCCGATCTCGACGGACTGTCGGTTTCTTAAGGTGGCGTTTGTGGGGCGTATACTCACGACGCACCCCTAGGAGGCCCCGACAAGATCGGCGATAGCTTCTTGTTGGGTGTCCTGCCTCTAATTGTGGCTCCATGGTGGGTGTGGGGGCACATTCGTGAGTGAATTCGTAATTTCGTCAAGATGATAACCCCTGTTTCGGCTGCTTCTGGCTTACCTTTTCAGGCTCGTGGGGTGGGCGACCAAGCCCCCGAGTCGGTCCGTATTGGAAGACCGGGCTCTGTAGCCTCCGCTGCATTGGGCCCCGACCTTGCTCCTCCTTTGGCCTCTCTGACTCCTTCCCCTGGCTCCCCTCCCTCCTCTGTGGTTGGGTCGAGCCCCAAGCCCCCAGTGGTGACTACCTCGTCCCCTGGCGCGGCTCCTTCTCTAGTTGTTGCTACTGCGCCTTTTAACCCCTCTCTCTCTGGGGGTTCTCACCGCCGTTCTCGTCACGGCCGCCCTCGCTCGATTCCTTCCAGTTTTGCTACCTATCAAGCCTTGTTTGGTCCCGCTTCGTGGGCCAAATATTTTGATCTCCTCCCTCTTGATTCTGCGCCTCCTGACGATTTCTCCCTTCATCGACATCTCATTGATTCCGTGGATGCCTCCATTACTTTTAACCCCACTCGTCTCGGTACGCGTGTCGTTGCTGCTCCTTCTCAGGATGCTGCTTCCCGCTTGGCTGCCTTATCCTGCCTTGGCGAGACCCCCGTTCGGGTCTCGAAGAACGTCCAGTTGAATGCCAGTGTTGGCACTATTTTGCTCCCGCCCCATGTTGCGACCGGTGTTCGGGACCTACGCGACTGCCACGACGATATTCGACATATCCTCGCTGCCCAGGGCCATTCTATTCTCCAGGTGGACACGTTTACTCGTCCCCCTCGTGGTAGTCGCCGTCAACCCCTCCGGGTTGTGAAGATTACCTTTGATGGTAGGACCCTTCCACCCTCTGTCATTCTTGCTGGTGCCAGGTGCTCTGTCCAGGAGTACATTCCTTCTCCTCGGCTCTGCAACAAGTGCTGGAGGTTTGGGCATGGTGCCCTCCGCTGCTCCGGGACTGTCTCTCTCTGTCCTTTGTGTGGTGGCGAAGGTCACTCTAAGTCGGAGTGCGCTTCTCCCCAGGCTCGTTGCCTCAACTGCGGTGAGGCCCATCCTACCTTCTCCCGTGCGTGTGTCCATTACAAGCTTGAGGCAGCCGTCCTCAACTTGAAGCACCGGGAGCGTTTATCTTTTCCTGAGGCGAGGCGCCAGGTTCGCCGGCTCCCGCCTTATGCTAATATCTCTTATGCTCGCGTGTTGCGCTCTTCCTCTCCTCGTCCTTCCCGCCTTCCTCAGACTCACAACCGTTTCCAGGCCTTGGACCCTGATGCGCCCACTGCCCCCTCCTCTGTCCCTTTGGGTTCTCTCCCGAAGGATCCTCCTCCTGGTCCTCTGTCTGGGGTTCCCCTTCCTTCTACCCGGTCTGTCGTGTCTTCTGTGTCTCCTTCCTCGTCCCCCTCCGATCCTCCTTCCCATCCTCTTCCTCCATCTATCGGCTCTCCCCGCCGCCTGTCGGTGCGGGCGGATGTCCATCGCTCTCCTAACGGCCGTCGTGTGTGCTCTCGTTCGGCTTCTCCTGTTGAGACACTGGAATCCGTTGCCCGGTACGTAGTTGCTGGGACACCGGTCTCTTTAAGTCAGAAGCGTAAGCCTGGCTCCTCTCCTTCCTCTTCCCCGGCGGGTAAGAAGGCTTCGCTTTCTTCCTCAGCTCCTCCTTCTGGCTCTGTTGCTCCTTCCACTCCCGTTTCAGTGCTTGCGCCCCCTGTTCCTGCTATGGAGGTTTCTTTGGCCCCTGCTTCCCTTTCGGTTGCTGCTCTTGCTGGGGTGCGCTCCTCTCTTTCTACTCCCCCTCTTCCTGCTGCTGTCCTTGACTGCTCCTCTCCGTTGTCTCCTCCTCCTCCTCCTCCTCCTCCTCCTCCGGACCCTGCCCGCCCACCTCTGATCTGTTCTCCCGTTTCCTTCCCTCCGTCTTTGCTCAGTTTACCCATGCCCCCTAACCCTGACTTTGCTGACCCTGATCCCGACCCTGATATTCTTTAACGTGCTCTGTTGGTCTTTCGCCTTTGTTTCTTCCTTGTTCTCTGTTTTTGTCCTTTCTCTTCTCGTCGTTGTCCATTCTTCAATGGAACGTTCGAGGTTATTACGCCAATTTCCTCGAACTCCAACTTCTGGTTTCGCGGTTTTCGCCCCTTTGTGTCTGTCTCCAGGAGCCGATGCTTGGTGCTCGTCCTGGTCGTTTTCGTGGCTATTCCTTTCTCTCCCCCCCCCCCAGCCATTGCTGGGGCTTCTAATTCTTCTGCTCTCTTGATTCGGGCTGATGTTCCCTTTGTTCCTTTACTTTTTCCTTCGCCTCTCCATTGTTCTGCTGCTCGTATCTTTGTGGGGAAATGGTACACAGTTTGTTCCATTTATCTCCCCCCGAGTGTCCCGCTCTCTCTTCCTGATTTGAAACACCTCCTAGACTCCTTGCCGGAGCCTGTGCTCCTGCTGGGTGACTTCAATTGTCGTCATTCTCTTTGGGGTGACGTTCTGACGAATACCCGGGGTCGCCTCCTTGAGCCGTTTCTCCTCTCTTCTTCCCTGTCTCTTCTGAATTCTGGTGAGCCCACTCATTTGGACTCTCGAACTCGCACCCTTTCTTGTCTTGATCTTTCTCTCTGCTCTTCTTCTCTTTACTTAGATTTCACATGGCAGGTTCTTGATGACCTCCATGGAAGTGATCATTTCCCCATCCTTGTTTCCTTTTTCTCTTTTCGCCCTTCCCTCTCTTTCCCTAGGTGGCAGTTTGCTAAGGCGGACTGGACCCTATTTTCCCTCAGTGCTACTCTCTCTGACCTCTCCCTTCTGCCCCTCTCTCGCGCTCTCCTCCTTTTTCATGACACTGTCTTCGACGCTGCCCTCCGCTCTATTCCTCGCTCTTCCTCTCGGGGTCCACGGAAGTGCGTTCCCTGGTGGAATGCGGACTGTGCTCGGGCTGTCCGCTGTAAGCGTGCAGCCTGGAAGAAGCACCGCCGTAGGCAGACGACCGATTCTTTTCTTTTCTTTCGGAAAGCGAGTGCGGTGGCCCGTAGGGCCATCCGTACGGCTAAACGTGAATGTTGGGCATCTTATGTCTCGACAATTACGTCCGAAACCCCTCTGGCCCAGATCTGGAAGCGTATCCGCAAGATAGCGGGTAAGTTCGTTCCCGATGTTTCACCGGTCCTTCACCTCCATGATACTCTTGTGGCGGACCCGTTGCAGGTCGCTTCCGAACTGGGTTCCCACTTTTCTTCTGTTAGCTCTGGTCTTCATCTTCCCCAATCTTTCCTTCTTCGTAAACCTGTCCTTGAGTCTCGTCCTTTAGATTTCTGCACTCATCTTCAGCTTCCCTATAATGATCCCTTCTCTCTCTCTGAACTTCGTTCTGCCCTGGCCCTCTGCGGTTCTACGGCGGCGGGCTCCGATGGTATTCATTATGAGATGCTTCGCCATCTCCCTCCGAGCACGTCTCAGTATTTACTGAGTCTGTATAATCGGATCTGGGAGTCGTCGTCAGTCCCTGAGGACTGGCTCGATGCCGTTGTCCTCCCTGTTCGCAAACCAGGGTCTCTGGGTACTTCCCCTAAGGACTTTCGCCCTATTGCTCTCACAAGTTGTGTCTGCAAACTCTTTGAACGTATGGTTAACGTTCGTCTGATGTGGTTCCTGGAACACCATCACCTCCTCTCCCCTTCTCAATTTGGTTTCCGCAAGTGCCGCAGCACGACAGATGTCCTGGTGAACTTGGAGGTCTATATACGTACTGCTTTTGCTGCGAAGACCTCCGTTGTTGCCGTCCTTTTTGACCTAGAAAAGGCTTACGACACCACTTGGCGTTATCATATCCTATCTCAACTTCATTCTTTTGGCCTTCGTGGTCATCTCCCTCTCTTTCTCCGCAGCTTCCTCTCTCGTCGTTCCTTTCGGGTGCGCCTTGGTACCGCTCTCTCTCCCCCTTTTCAGCAATACGAAGGTGTGCCCCAGGGTAGTGTTCTGAGCACTACTCTTTTTCTGGTTGCCCTCAATGGTCTTCTTTCCTCTCTTCCTTCTGGTGTCTTCTCCGCTCTCTATGTCGATGATCTTACCCTTTGTTGTCAGGGTGATGATTCGCCTCTCCTTCAACGCCGGCTTCAACTTGCGATTGATGCCGTGTCGTCTTGGGCCACAGGTCATGGCTTCAAGTTCTCTACTTCTAAGACTTGTGCCATGACTTTTACGCGGAAACGGGTTGTTCTTCGTCCCTCTTTGTCACTTTATGGTCATCCCCTTGAATACAAAGATTCCGCGAAGCTTTTGGGGTTATTCCTTGACACTCGTTTGTCTTGGTCTCCCCATATCTCTTACCTCCGTGTTGAGTGCTCTAAGTCCCTTACCCTCCTTCGGGTCTTGTCCCATACTTCTTGAGGGGCAGATAGGCGCACTCTCCTTGCTTTACATTCCTCTCTCGTCCTGTCTAAGCTCGATTATGGTTGCCCTGCTTACTCGTCTGCTTCTCCTTCTACTCTTCGCCGTCTTGATGCTTTGCACCATACTGGGTTGCGCCTCAGTTCTGGTGCCTTTCGTTCGACTCCCGTCCTTAGCTTGTATGTTGACACTGGCTTCCTGTCTCTCCAGGACCGCCGTGATCGCTACTGTCTTCGCTATCTTGCGCGGTCCTTGCAACATCCTTCCTCTCGTCTCTGTCGTGCTTTAACTTTTACCCCTCCTGCGGTTCCTGTTCCTCTTCACCACCTCCCTCTTTCTGTCCGGTTATCTCGCCTGCAGGATTCTCTTTCCGTTCGTATTTCTGATGTTTCTTCTCGTGTTGTTCCTTCTTTGCCCCCGTGGAGGGTCCCTCTTCCGCGGTTTTGTACATCCTTGACTCGTATCACTAAAGCTTTTACCCCTCCTACAGTTCTAAAACGCCTTTTCCTCGAGCACTTTTCTTCTCACTCCCGCTCCGTTTCTGTCTTCACCGATGGGTCTAAGTCAGCGGACGGTGTTGGCTACTCTGTTGTTTTTCCTGATCGCACTTATATGTGTCGCTTGCCTCCGGAGACTAGCATCTTTACAGCGGAACTTTATGCTATTCTCTATGCTCTTCGTCTCCTGCTTTCTCGTTGTCAGTCTTCCTTTGTGGTTGTTGTTGACTCTCGTAGTGCCCTCATGGCTCTCGGGTGCTTTAATCCAGTTCATCCGGTAGTTGTCGAGATCCAGCATTGGCTGTTTCTCGTTCACAGTAAATTTAAGTCGGTTGAGTTTTGTTGGGTTCCCAGCCATATTGGCGTGTCTTTAAATGAGCGTGCGGATGCTGCCGCTAAGGAAGCTGTCCGCTCTTGTCCCATCTCTCGTAAAGGCATTCCGTATTCCGACTTTTACCCGGTTATCCATTCCTCAGTCCTTACCCGTTGGCAGGCTTCTTGGTTGTCTGTTACTGGTAACAAGCTACGTACTCTTAAATGTTGTGTTTCCTCGTGGCCGTCCTCCTTCCACCGTAACCGGCGGTGGGAAACAGCTCTAGCGAGGTTGCGTATTGGCCATACTCGCTTAACCCATGGTCACTTGATGGAGCGCCGCCCTGCTCCTTATTGTCCTAGTTGCATTGTCCCTCTTACGGTCGTGCATGTCCTTCTTGAATGTCCTGACTTCCAGGACGAGCGTGTGTCTTGCTTTCCGACCGCCCCTCGCGGTCACCTGTCCCTCGATAGAATTCTTGGTGACTCGGATACTTTTGATATCGTTCGCCTTATGCGTTTTTGTTCTCGTATTGGCATCCTTGGTGATATTTAGCGCCCTCTGATTATTTTGCGTATTTGATGGTGCTACATAGCCTTCCCGGTTTGGTGCCTTCTTTTGATAATTACTTACTTACTTACTTATTGGCCCATACGAGGCAGCTCCTCGTATGGAGCTGCCTTTGATAAGTAATTACCAAAGAAGGCACCAAGCCGGGAAGGCTGTGTAGCACAATCAAATAAGTCTACTGCTCCTGAAGAGGACGGTATTACTTATAGTTTACTGAGATTAGTCTCACAAGTACCAGGTAATCCACTTTTAGTGTTGTACAGAATGAGTTTAAGTGAAGGAGTATTACCTGATGATTGGACAGTGTCATTGTTCCCATCCCCAAAGCACACTCAGATAATTATAGACCCATATCTCTAACATAATTTTGTCTATTAACACAGTTTTCGGCGTGAATGCATTTTGGTTCTACAAGGTAGCCAACTCCATCAAAATATTAAATATGTACCCAACTCAATTAACGATTAATCAACCAATTACTCCATGGGATAACTTGGATCTAGCAGTTGATTTTGTAAATGCACCCAAGAAAGATAATGTACACTCTACATTATTAAAACAGTTAACACTGTGAAGCATCACTGAAAGTACTCAGAGTATGGGTAACGATGTGTATCAGTGCTATACCGACGGTTCTGTAGAAGAAGGTGGACGATGTACCGGATGTGCATGTAATATATTTGAACAATCTTCTCTCGTACATACATGAATGAAGCGCTATGCTAAACTGTGTAATTACTATTTGAGTACTGGAACACTTGATGATATATTGAACTTGTACCCTAGATTGACCATGTAACGTATCAATTATACAATGAATGTATGTGATGTAACTCTATAACCTGAGCTTGTGAAAGCACCTTAATCACCTTCAGTGATTAAGTGCTTAATTGCACACTAGTTTCTCTATCAGTTATCTCACCTTGTCAGAGCAAAAGAGACAAATATATGTGTATGTATGTGTGTATATATATGTATATGTACGCATACGTCTGTGTGTGTATATGTATGTGTATAAAGTATATGTGGAAGCTGGTCAGAATTCAATTTCACCTTTGTAAATGCACGTTAATGACACTATGTAAAAGACACATCGAACACTTTATGTAGGGCATACGTAAATCTGTGTATTTATGTATTTACGTATGTAGCTTAGCCTAGCATTTTAAAAACACTACAATCACCTTATGTGGTTGATTGTTCAATAAATCCCTGAACTATATGTTTAACAAATCTCTAACCCTATCAATGGAGTTAGTTAGTTTAGTTCTTATATTATGCACCCTATACCCATCTTGTGGGCGGTAGTGGAAAGGGTTAGAGTCCATGGCGGACTGAAGAAAATGTATATATGCTGGTTAGCATTGTTAATGTGTGGCCACGTCTGTGGTAGAAAATAATACAAAAAATCAAATAAAGGTATTATTGAAACTTTATAGGAAAACATTAAATCCTAAATATATCTTTAATATTATACTTGAAATATTGTATACTTTGCTCTCTCCATCGTACTTCTGCACCTGCTGGCAAGTGGTTCGGTGCAGTGTGCAGGTGATGTTCATTACTGGGTGAGCTGGCAGGTGGTGCTCACCTGCCAGCTCACCCAACGAAAATTTGGTTTTTAATACACTTACACATTTATTGGGTCTTTCCTTCACCTTCATTCAAGCACTAGGGTATTACAGTAAGTGTTTTAATTATAATATTTATTAACGTTATTATTTTTAATTTTTATTATTATTAGTATTATTATTAACAGGAGAGGATCGAGTGTGTGTGTGTGTGTGGGGGGGGGGGGGGGGGGGTATAATGGTACACATGTCCACATCCCAATGCCCGCCCTTCCAGGACTGGGGGTGCGGGGGTGTACAATAAACTATACCCACATCCGGCGGCAGCTTGTCGAAGGCGGAAGTGTAGCCTAGAGAATTTGTCATGATAATTAGTGATGACTCTTATTTTGATTATGGGTCCATAATCCAGTTAAGCTTTTATTCTTAATTTATATTACAATGCTGGTAAAATACACTTCTTGATGATGAGTATGGAGTACAAATGAACTCATTGTGTACCCAAGTTCAAGTTCAAGTATGTTTATTGAGATAAGCAATAAATACATCTCAAAGGGATAGAGTAGCTTAGGCTATTTCAACCCCCCCTCTAATTCAAGTCCCTCAAGGGGCGCACAAATACTGTGACTACAAATAGACAAATAACATTTCAAGAATCCAAACAAGAATTGTGTACCCAATACTCACAGGATGAATATAGGGTACACAATAAACTGCCACTCACATCATGGGTATGGGTTGCACAAGAAACTATCGCGCAGAGGATGAATATGGAGAGCAAAGTAAACAAAGATTCACACGATGAGAAAGGGTTGCGCAATGTCCTATGACTCACAGAATGAGTATTAGCTGCACAATAAACTACAGGTCACAGGATAAGTATGGGTTGCACAATAAATTACAGGTCACAGGATGGGTATGGGCTGCACAAACTACCAGTAACAGGATGAGTATGGGATGCACAATAAATTACGGGTCACAGGATGAGTATGGGTTGCACAAACTACTGGTAACAAGATGAGTATGGGATGCACAATAAATTACCGCACAGAGGATGAGTATAGGGTGCACAAACTGGTTGGGTAAATGGAAATGGTTGGGTACATTTCCTTTCACCTAATGCAACTATTCATGTGTCCGGACACCGGCGATTGTGTGGTATTGGCTATTTATTTAACCATAACTTTGCATTCATTTAATAATTATATTGAGATATGTTTTCCTTGAAATGTAGTTACATTATCGTCTACATGGCTTTATTCTGACATAAAGACCTATGGCGTTACTTTGCATATATGCAAAGTAATTATAAAATTGATTGGCTTGTGTGGAGGCCTTCACACTCCCTGAGCGAGCCATCAAGTAACTATAAAAAGGCATATATCTTAACTTTCAATTCAGTTATATTTATGCCAAAGTATTAACATGCAGCTTATATTTATGTCTTTATGATGACATAGAAAACTTCGTTTATTACAATATCTAGATTAAATTAACATTGATCTTCGGAAGGTCATAGTTCCCATATCGGTAAGGAGAGCGTCGGCCATGAAGCCTTGTTTAAAGTATGAATATTTTTCCTCTCTAATAAGGTATAATCTCTGTGATGGATTCACAAAAACTATTTTATATCTGCCTTTCTGATAACATATACAAATATAATCTTTATTTGTGAATATTTGTTAATTAAGCAATATATCAGAGGGCGTGTTGGGTTCGGTGTTCAATGAACGAAAAGGACCGGATCACTGTGTACAGGAGGCTGATATGGCAGCAAACACTCTCCTGGCGACCATATTTCTTGGATAAGTCGCTCCACACAATTGTCGCTTGGACCGTCGACTTCCTATGGCGTCACCTCTCACATATTTACGTCTAATTTCGTTATGAAATTAGATTATTTCAGAGTAAAAATAGGTTTGATCATGTTCTATGTGTAGCACCAACATTATAGTAAGTATATATGCCATATTTCTTCATTACTTACGTAATGCTAGGACGATTTGGGTAGTTTTGGCCTGATTTGGGGTGATTGGAGTAATTCTATGGACCGCTGGGGCCTACAGACGGGAGACGGTGTTGTTGTGGTGAAGGCTAACACCTTCGTACACCCGGCACCGTCTTATCGTACACTCTTCATATTTACCTGAAAATTTTACCTCAATTTACCTGAAATTTTTACCTCAATTTGCCTGATTCTACCTGAATTTACCTGATTTTACCTAATTTTACCTGAATTTTACCTGAATTTTTCAAGAATTTTACCTAAATTTAACTTTTTGTTCATGATTTTTATCAGAATTTACCTGAAGTTTACATGAAATTACCTGAGGCCCATTCTCTAATGGCCTCGACGGGGACATGAAGCCGGCGGCTTATCAAAGGTTCCCTATTCTTCTTGAGGATTTCTTTGGCTTGTAAGTCTTCGGCGAGTACTCACCTAGTTAGATTTATATTTATATTTAGATTTTTTATTTAGGTAAAGGTACATACATTGAGATACATACATAATGTTGGATTTAGAGATAGTACATACAATACCTAAAGCCACTAGTACGCATAGCGATTCGGGCAATAGTTGTGCTTGTGGAGGTTGGGCTTTGGCTCTTTGGCCCCACGTCTCAATTAATTGTCTATCAACTGGTGTACATGTTCCTGAGCCTACTAGGCTCTATCATATGTACATCTGAAACTCTGTACGAAGTCTGCCTCCACCATGTCATTCCCTAACTATAATTAACTATTAATATATTGAACGCATATTTTACTGCATTATCCTTCGAAATAATCCGCAAATTAGGCTACAATGTACTTGTTGATAACCCTTAAATATTACTTTAAAGTACCTACTTTAACAATGAGGAGAACTCACATGAATAGGAATAGGAATGGTAGGACTGAGGAAGTGAAGAATGCTTTACTGGCAGTTGCTAGGCTGTGTGGAAAGAAGAGAAAGGAAATTAGGAGCAAGTATTTGTATTTGTGCTGCTTTTTCAGCCATGTTCCCCCCCCCCCCACCCTTTTTATCTTTATTTTTATTTGTTCTCAACACATTTTATTCTTTATACTCAATTAGTATTAAGTTTTAGTCATTAATGTTTTTCCTGCCCGAAACGCTTTGCGTAATAGTGGCTTTAGGCATTGTATGTACTAGCTCTATCTATAAATCAATCAATTTATGTAAAATCTTTTGTATGTACGTACCTTACCTGAATAAACATTTATTTATTATTATTATTTATTATTTATTGTCAGGAGTTTGCAGAGAAAGTTGGGAGTAACAGAAACTTGAAAGAAATCTGGCAAGACGTAAATAAAGTAAGGGATAAAAAGCATACTTTTGTTGTACATCCTGATCCGCAAGGAATTGCAAATGGTCTCGTAAATAAATGGGCGGAAGCTGCCAAACTTAGTACATTACCCGTTGTAACGAGAGAGTCATTAGATTCTTGGAAAGATCTAAGAAAAGATTTTATACTTACAGCAGGTAACAGTGGTGATGTCACTTGCACAGGTATTACCAGTGAAGAACTAATAACGGCGATTAAAGTTGGGAAATCTACCGCCCCTGGGGAGGACGGAGTAACTTATGAAATACTTAATGAACTTGCCATTATGACGGAAAGCCCACTGTTAGACCTCTTTAATATAAGTTATAACGAGGGTAGTATTCCCAGTAAATGGAAAAAAAGCTATGATCATCCCTATCCCTAAAGCCAATGGAGAGTACAGACCTGTGATCTTAACCTTGTGTTTTTGTAAAATGATGGAGAGGATCATTTTAAATAGACTTTTATATATAATAGGTGACCAGCTGTCTAGTAATTTTTTCGGGTTCCTCAGAGGAAAAAGTATAATGACATAATCCTTTCCTTTAAAACCAAGTCCCTTGAGGAGATACCAACTCTTATATACAAAAAAGCCTCCAGATTTTTAGCTCCTGCCATTGCATTGCTCTTCAACAAGTCACTTGAACTCCAAACCTTTCCAGATATTCTAAAAAAAAAGCGAGAGTAACCCCTGTCCACAAATGTGGTGATCCCACTGATGTTAACAACTTCAGACCTATATCAATTCTGCCAAACTTGTCTAAAATATTTGAAAAACTTATCTACAAGCAGCTTTACTCTTATCTAGCCAAACACAATAGCTCTTGTCTTGTCTTAGCTCTTGTCAATATGGCTTCAGACCCCAAAAAAGCACTAACGATGTACTTATTTGTATGATTAACTTGATACATGCCGCTCTTGGTAAAAATGAGTTCCTTATTGGGTTATTTGTGGACCTGCGTAAGGCTTTTGACACTGTCAACCACCAAACCCTTCTTCTTAAATTACAACATTATGGAGTCAGAGGTCACTCCCTGCAGTACCTTAAGTCTTACCTTACTGACAGGCTCCAGTATGTTTCTGTGAATAATACAATTTCTCCCACCCTACCCATCAACACTGGTGTTCCCCAGGGCAGCATACTTGGCTCTCTCCTCTTTCTCATCTACATTAATGACCTTCCAAATGCCTCCCAACACCTCAAACCAATTCTATTTGCTGACGGCATAACCTTCATTTACTCCAGTCCTGACCCCCTTGCTCTAAATGCCACAGTAAATACTGAGCTAGAGAAAGTCCATCTTTGGCTAAATGCCAACAAACTCACCGTTAACAATGACAAAACTTTCTATATTTTGTTTGGTAATAAATCCTCAATTCAAATAAATCTCAGGATTAACAATACCCAAATTTGTAACAATGTAGATGGCAAATTCCTTGGCGTTCTCATTGACCGCAAGCTGAATTTCCAGGGACACATTCTAAATATATCAAAAAAAGTTTCAAAAACTGTTGGCATTCTTTCTAAGATCAGATATTATGTACCTCACCCTGCTCTGGTGACACTCTATTACTCTCTCATTTATCCTTATCTCAACTATGGTATTTGTGCTTGGGGTTCTACTACCCAAAATCATTTACGTCCTCTAATTACTCAACACAAAGCTGCTATTAGGACAATATCTAGCTCTGGCCCCAGACATCACTCGGTACCCTTATTCAAATCTCTGAATATGTTAGATATTAAGTCACTGCATATCCTCTCATGTGTATTTTATATATATAAAACGCTGAAGTGTAATGTCAATCCTGACCCTAAAAGCTTCCTAGAAGGTTGTAACAGATCCCATGAGCACCACACCAGAAACAAATACCTATTTGATATTCCAAGAGTACGACTTAGTCAAACTAGAAATGCTTTACACATCAAGGGACCTCGAATGTGGAATGACCTTCCCAATTATGTTAAAGACTGTACCGGCCTCTCCCAAGCAGTTTAAGATAAAAACTAAGTACTACCTAATTAACTCAATGTAACGTACCTGCCTCACCCCTAAATGTCAACCCATGTCTACGATTTTAAACAATGCTGTTTGTTGACCAAATTGTATTTTGGCTTTTTTTTCTGCCATGTTTCCCCCCCTCTTTTTCATTTTTTTCTTATTTTTTCTCAACAAAATTTATACTTTAATCTCAATTAGTATTAAGTTTTAGTCTTAGTGTTTTTCCTGCCCGAAACGCTTTGTGTAATAGTGGCTTTAGTCATTGTATGTACTAGCTCTATCTATAAATCCCTCAACTTTTGTATCTCACCTTGTATGTATGTACTTTACCTGAATATATATTTGTATTCGTTTGTTTTGTATATGTTGAATATACCCATGAGAGCTTGGAAGCTGAGATGAACAGACTGTTGGACCAATGTCGGAAGAGATTACAACCTCTGAAGGCCTTGACATGCTGTGGAAAGGGAGTGAGAGTCCCTGTGCAACGAATGATATACCTGAGTACTGTAAGATATAGCCACTGCTTTTCCCAAAAGCAATGGGCTTTCTGCGAAGAAGAAAACGTAATTCTATGAGTTGTGTCTAATTACGACTAAGCTGCGCGCCTACACCGAGTGGGGTATACTTATATGGAGCGCTGCAAACCCGGCGACCTCTGTTTCACCGTCACCTGCAGCCGC
Organism: Procambarus clarkii; assembly: GCF_040958095.1. Classification (NCBI taxonomy): domain Eukaryota; kingdom Metazoa; phylum Arthropoda; class Malacostraca; order Decapoda; family Cambaridae; genus Procambarus; species Procambarus clarkii. The sequence continues at coordinate 2,402,323 of NW_027189136.1, forward strand.
TCCACATACAAAAACGCTCCTCCGCCATCCTGTTACACGTGGGCGTCAGTGAAAAGTACCTTAGAAGCCTATACTCACTTTTAACTTATAGCCTTCCACGCCGGTCATGTCGCCTACAAGGGCGGCCCACACGAGACTCCTGATTGATTGAAGTTGTCGTCGTGGGCCCGTCTCAGAGCAGCCCGCCAGGGGTGGCCTGCCCATCTAACGACGTCCCAAGGTACAGTCTGTCCATATTTTTCCCACCACGCTCAGCGTTTGGGGCGCCCTGTTTAGTTAGGGTTGTACCCTGTGTTTGGCGTGTGCCCAGCTCCGTGTCCCTTGTGGTGCGTGTTGCACGCCCTAGCTAGCTTCCTCCCAGGTCCATTTGCCCCTCTCTAGGGCGATAGCTGTGCGGGCTGTACGGCGGGGTCCTTTTCCGCCCACAGTACCGTGCTTAACGCCCGAGGGCGGGCGGCGCCACATCTAGTGGTGTACGTCGCCCATATGGCCAGACTCTCAGTGGCTTGCTTGCCCTAGGCGTGGTCCCTAGGGGCACTGCTTCGCCCCTCGCCCTGGTGGGCACCCGGGCCATGAGGTGTGCACGTGCGGGCTCCTCTACGCCCGTGGGCCGGAGTCGCCCCACGCCTGGTGTCGTGGCCCGTGCGGACAGACCTACTGGTTTCCTTGCCCTAGGGGCCCGGAGGTGTGCCTGGCGTGTCAGGCGCACTCGGCGTGCCCTGGATACAGCGTGGGCCACGTGGACAGGCTCCTCACGGCTTTAACCTCTAGGGGCAGCCCTAGGGCTCGCCTCTCGCCCGGGCTGAGGGCTACGTGGTATGGGCGTGCTGGGCTCCCCTCCGCCCGCGGGCCGATGCCGCACCACGCTAGGGGTGTCGTCCCACGTAAACAGGCACTCTGTGGCCTCCTCACTCCAATATATATATATATATATATATATATATATATATATATATATATATATATATATATATATATATATATATATATATATATATATATATATATATATATATATATATATATATATATATATATATATATATATATATATATATATATATTTTGCGAGGGTACCACCTCTGGTGCCAATGTGGGGACCCATAGCCTCGGAGAAGAAAATAAAAAGTATTCAGAGGAGACCTTGTGGTTTCTCACTGAACACTAATATAATCTTCTCCTACCACCCACATTCTTTTGTATGTACACATATATATTTGTTTTATTTGAACTTGGTTACAAAAAAGGAGTTACATATAGGGTACAATATATATAGGATACAATATATACAGGTAGGATATATATATACATATATATATATATATATATATATATATATATATATATATATATATATATATATATATATATATATATATATATATATGTATACATAAGGAGTCAGGAGGCCGTTGAGTCGCCAATCATTAGCCAGATACCCACATCCACGTACAGACTGGCGAAGCGACTCAACGGCCTGCTGACTCCTTATGTTCCTTGCGCCTTCAGCCTGAAGTCTCCAAAGGAATTTCTTGACTTACTGCGGTGCACACGGGCCACAGGGATAAGAGCCTCGTTGGACGTAAAATCGCTGTTTACCAACGTACCTGTGGACGAGACAATCGGGATGATAGCCGACAGAGTGTATCGTGATCCAGCCTGTACTCCTCTTGATATACCAGAAAATATTCTGAGGAAACTACTCCAAGCTTGTACTAAAGAGGCACCCTTCTTGAGCCCGGATGGGCACATGTATAAGCAAGTAGATGGGGTCGCCATGGGTTCTCCCCTAGGTGTCCTGTTTGCAAACTTCTACATGGGTACCATCGAGCAAAAAGTCTTAGTCGACATGAACTTGAAACCGTCCATATACTGCAGGTATGTTGACGACATTTTTACACAGGTACCTGATGTCAGACATCTGCAGGAGCTGAAGGAGGCATTTGAGCAGAGTTCCGTGTTGCGTTTCACTTACGAGATGGAAAAGGATGGGAAGCTGCACTTTCTAGATGTAACAGTCATGGAAAAGAGCGGAGGTTTCCACACTGCAGTCTACACTAAGGAAACGAACATAGGAATGTGCCTAAATGCCAACAGCGACTGCCCAGACAGGTACAAGAGGAGTGTTGTTAACGCATATGTCGACCGTGCTCTCAGCCACAGCTCAGAATGGAAGCAAGTCGACGAAGAACTTTGTAGGGTAAGGCAGGTCCTAGTCAACAACGGCTTCTCCAATGGTATCGTCGAAGACATCATAAGAAGGAAAGTGAAACGCCATGCAACCTCTGAAGAGACAACTAACACAACACCTATACCCCCTAGTAGACTATTTTACAGGAACTTCTTTTCCACAGCTCATAAAACGGAGGAAAGGGTCCTGAAAGATATTGTTAATAGAAACGTTATCCCTACAGAAAAAAATCAGAGGATACAACTGAGGATTTACTATAAAACCAGAAAAACGGCCAGCCTACTCATGTGAAACTCTCCAGACACAAAACAGAACGCTTTAAAAGAGACTAACGTCGTCTATGCCTTCAAATGCCCTCTTGGGGACTGTAAGCTCCAAAAAATCCAGTATATAGGCAAGGCAACAACATCTCTTTCTAGGCGTTTAACGATGCATAAGCAACAGGGCTCCATTAAGGAACATATAATCTCTTCCCACAACCAAACCATCGCCAGAGAAATCCTAGTAAACAACACAGAAATCATCGATAGATACAGCGATAGCAGGCGGCTTGACGTTTGCGAGGCACTACACATCAAGAAGTCAACACCAGCAATCAACAGCCAATTATTGCACAACTATATTCTACCCACCTCAAGACTCCGCTCCAATATAGTAGCATCAAGAAATATGGACCAATAGGCTTTCTACAAACATTTCTATTCAATACCCATTGTTTCGTGTTCTGTCTTGTGTTGATGAGATTAATACCCTATTAATACCACCTCTTGTTCTGTCTTGTGTTGATGAAATTAATACCCTATTAATGCCACCTCACCCCATCCACCTCACTCAAATGTAAATATAAAATCGGAGATGCGTAAGTTCTCTTCAGACCATTTGGTCCGGGAGACATCTCCCGTCACGCAGGGTGCAGTTGCGCCTTCACAGATCTCCAGTATCATCTTTTGATACTGGTAATGGCTCAAAAGGGCCACCACTTACGGGCTATTCATGCCCGTGCCACCTCTTGGGTGGCTTAATCTTCATCAATCAATCAATCAGTTCTATTCAGTTGTGTATTTGTAAACTAAAGTCTTTGAAAATGTAATAAATTTTACGAAACGCGCTCGTGTCGCGTCAGACTAGAAATAAAAATGAATTTTGGAGAATTGTTTTTTTATTTACCTCCAACAGTGAAAAGGAATGTACGAAAGATTGAGAAAATTCGTGTTAGAATTATTAATCTTACTTTTTCGGTCATATTTAATAATATATGTCTACAGGAAAGACTGCTACCAAAATATACTAATATTAAAGCGCACGACCCAGCAGCAAGGAATCAAGCCTTCACGATAAAATATCGCCAGGATCTGATTCGTGATTAGATATACAAGGCAGAGAATGAAATCAAAGACAACAAAACGCAACTACTTCATGCTACAAACGAGTGGAGAAATAGCAACATCGACGAAAGTATCCGTACCCGCATTGAACAACATCTCGACATCCTCACAGACCAACATCACCTCAGCACTTAAACAAGGATTATCAAGAAACTAACAACATTATATGGAGGACCTATGGCAATTCCACGACCAAGAGATGGCTTCCTGAACCTTGCAGGAATTAACCTCACTGAGGACCAAGTCACTCTCCTAAATCTGGGCATAAACTGTCATGTTATGTCCAGACCGAGTGAGATGGCCCGGAAAGTAGAGTTGGAAATTCTGTTGGACGACATATTCGACCTCGAGACACAAAAGAAGGTCACTACCAAAGATACCTTACAAGCAGAACTTATTGCAAAAGGAGGAAAGAATCGAGGCAATTACAGAAGCACCATACTGTCCCCCGAGCTCAAAGCGGCAGCTAAAAGCCTTCGTGAGAACAAGGAGATAGTTGTCAGGAGAGGTGACAAGTCGCCAATATATGTCATTCTTAAAAAAGACGAATATCTGGCGAAAATGAACATCATACTCTCTGACCAAACTAAGTTCCAAAGGGTAACGAAGGACACTACAGCCGAATTAAAAGCAAAGGTCAACAAACTGATCGAAACTGTGAACGCCAAGAAATCCGGACTCCACCTGCCAAAGATCATTGGGGAATATAAACCTGGATATGCGTATGGAAATGTCAAGACACACAAGCCTGGAAACCCACTTCGGCCAATCATTAGCCAGATACCCACACCCACGTACAGACTGGCGAAGCGACTCAACGGCCTGCTGACTCCTTATGTTCCTTGCGCCTTCAGCCTGAAGTCTCCAAAGGAATTTGTTGACTTACTGCGGGGCACACGGGCCACAGGGATAAGAGCCTCGTTGGACGTAGAATCACTGTTTAACAACGTACCTGTGGACGAGACAATCGGGATGATAGCGGACAGAGTGTATCGTGATCCAGCCTGTACTCCTCTTGACATACCAGAAAATATTCTGAGGAAACTACTCCAAGCTTGTACTAAAGAGGCACCCTTCTTGAGCCCGGATGGGCACATGTATAAGCAAGTAGATGGGGTCGCCATGGGTTCTCCCCTAGGTGTCCTGTTTGCAAACTTCTACATGGGTACCATCGAGCAAAAAGTCTTAGTCGACATGAACTTGAAACCGGCCATATACTGCAGGTATGTTGACGACATTTTTACACAGGTACCTGATGTCAGACATCTGCAGGAGCTGAAGGAGGCATTTGAGCAGAGTTCCGTGTTGCGTTTCACTTACGAGATGGAAAAGGATGGGAAGCTGCCCTTTCTAGATGTAACAGTCATGGAAAAGAGCGGAGGTTTCCACACTGCAGTCTACACTAAGGAAACGAACATAGGAATGTGCCTAAATGCCAACAGCGACTGCCCAGACAGGTACAAGAGGAGTGTTGTTAACGCATATGTCGACCGTGCTCTCAGCCACAGCTCAGAATGGAAGCAAGTCGACGAAGAACTTTGTAGGGTAAGGCAGGTCCTAGTCAACAACGGCTTCTCCAATGGTATCGTAGAAGACATCATAAGAAGGAAAGTGAAACGCCATGCAACCTCTGAAGAGACAACTAACACAACACCTATACCCCCTAGTAGACTATTTTACAGGAACTTCTTTTCCACAGCTCATAAAACGGAGGAAAGGGTCCTGAAAGATATTGTTAATAGAAACGTTATCCCTACAGAAAAAAATCAGAGGATACAACTGAGGATTTACTATAAAACCAGAAAAACGGCCAGCCTACTCATGTGAAACTCTCCAGACACAAAACAGAACGCTTTAAAAGAGACTAACGTCGTCTATGCCTTCAAATGCCCTCTTGGGGACTGTAAGCTCCAAAAAATCCAGTATATAGGCAAGGCAACAACATCTCTTTCTAGGCGTTTAACGATGCATAAGCAACAGGGCTCCATTAAGGAACATATAATCTCTTCCCACAACCAAACCATCGCCAGAGAAATCCTAGTAAACAACACAGAAATCATCGATAGATACAGCGATAGCAGGCGGCTTGACGTTTGCGAGGCACTACACATCAAGAAGTCAACACCAGCAATCAACAGCCAATTAATGCACAACTATATTCTACCCACCTCAAGACTCCGCTCCAATATAGAAGCATCAAGAAATATGGACCAATAGGCTTTCTACAAACACTTCTATTCAATACCCATTGTTTCGTGTTCTGTCTTGTGTTGATGAAATTAATACCCTATTAATACCACCTCTTGTTCTGTCTTGTGTTGATGAAATTAATACCCTATTAATGCCACCTCACCCCATCCACCTCACTCAAATGTAGATATAAAATCGGAGATGCGTAAGTTCTATTCAGTTGTGTATTTGTCAACTAAAGTCTTTGAAAATGTAATAAGTTTTACGAAACGCGCTCGTGTCGCGTCAGACTAGAAATAAAAATGAATTTTGGAGAATTTATTTTTGATTTACCTCCAACAGTGAAAAGGAATGTACGAAATATTGAGAAAATTCGTGTTAGAATTATTAATCTTACTTTTTCGGTCATATTTAATAATATATGTCTACAGGAAAGACTGCTACCAAAACATACTAATATATACTAATATATATATATATATATATATATATATATATATATATATATATATATTTTTTTTTTTTTTTTTTAAACCTAGAAGGGGTACCACCTCTGGTGCAAGTGTAGGGACCCATAGCCTCGGAGAAGAAAATAAAGAGTATTCAGAGAAGACCTTGTGGATCCTCACTGAACACTTTGATATTTTCTTCTCCTACCACCCCTATTCTTTTGGTATGTGTGTATATTTATGTAACTTTATTTGAAAATGTCATTTCACAAAAAAAGTTACAATATTGATTACATGCAGGGTGCAAGGCTGCTTGTCACAAGTTGTACAGCTCTTCCAGCTCCTCAGATGGCGGGCAGGAACCATGGATGCAGTGAGCATTTCCTCTCTGGATTGCCACACTAAGGCGCTGAAAAAGAAAACTGGCAGCTCTAGGGTCTCTAGTTGTTTCGATTAGCTTAGACCCCAACTCCTTCAAAAAGCTAGCATCACTTTTACCCCAGGCACCAAGTGTCTCTGAGGCAATGGGGACAAAATTGTAGTGGTGCTCAAGGTCTCTGTATTTACGTGACTTGGCCGCTTCCCGGTGATTGGCAGCTCCTCCTGCTTGTGTAGCACTGAAGTCAACATAGGTATTGGCTAAAGTTGAAACGCATGTGTAGTCCCACACCAACTGTCTACCATTCTTCCAGGGGTTCACCGTGATTCCGTCTGGGCGACCGACAGGCTCATCAGAGTTGCGGGACATTAGGTAACGGGGCTCTCTCTCTGCTAGACAACTGGCTGTGGTAAGGCTTCTCTTAATAATGTCATTGACCTCGCCGTGTCTTGCATGCCATCCTCCTGTCCTTTGGCAGAGAAGGCCATCCGTCCGTATCTGTCGGCCTCTGCCTCGCCGCAAATACACCTGTATTCGGTGTGGATTGGGGCAGCGAGGAGGAGAGCCACGCAATTCGGAGGGCCTGCGGTGTGAGACGGGTATCGGTTGCTGACATTGGGGTTGCTAATAGGAAATCACCTGCATGGGGAGCTGCTACAGCTCTAAGTCGGGCAGTGTCATGTGGTGTTGTCGCAGCTTCTAGCAAAGTCGCAGCTTCTTGGTCGGCAATGGGGCGATCCCAGCTGGATTGCTTATGGGCTTCAGAAGGCGGTGGTTGGGGTGCTGGTCCTGCGAGAGAGACCCATTTGGTTGTGCAGTCTGTGAAACTGGGATCATGTACCCCAGCCTGTTGAACTAGGTGCTCAGGTAGGATTTCCTTCACCAAGTTGTCAGACCCCACTGAAGAGGACAGGAACGCTGGTACAGCAATTTGTGTTGCTGTGCGCACGCCAAGGCCCCCGAGTCTGACAGGAAGGGAGGCCTGTTTCCACTGTAAGTCGCTGAGGGAAAGATTGAGGGCTTTTTCTAATGTTGATTTCAGCAAGCTGTCGTACTCTTCTAATTTAATATTGTTGAAAGATGGCGAACATCTTAGAAAGTAGGTCAGCCTGGGGAGGGACAAGCATCTGGTGATGAGGTAAAGTGCATCATGAGCATCGATGTCTTCAATCCTCTCGTTCATCCTCTTCAGGTCAGTGATCTTCTTACCAAGGACCCCGTCGATGGCATTCCTTCCAAGAGGAGCACCTAGGAGTGTGCTGTCCTCAGGGTTGGTTGTATGAATGTCAGGCAAAACAACCTTTATTTGCTCTATTATGTGCTGGTTGGTGGAGGTTATTTCGCACTTGGAAGGGTTCAGAGTGAGGCCTAGGCTTGCTCTTGATCTCCGATTTGTTTATATCTACATTTGAGTGAGGTGGATGGGGTGAGGTGGTATTTAATAGGGTATTAAATTCATCAACACAAGACAGAACACGAAACAATGGGTATTGAATGGAAGTGATTGTAGAAAGCCTATTGGTCCATATTTCTTGATGCTTCTATATTGGAGCGGAGTCTTGAGGTGGGTAGAATATAGTTGTGCATTAATTGGCTGTTGATTGCTGGTGTTGACTTTTTAATGTGTAGTGCCTCGCAAACATCAAGCCGCCTGCTATCGCTTTATCTATAGATGATTTCTGTGTTGTTTACTAGGATTTCTCTGGCGATGGTTTGGTTGTGGGAAGAGATTATATGTTCCTTAATGGAGCCCTGTTGCTTATGCATCGTTAAACGCCTAGAAAGAGATGTTGTTGTCTTGCCTATATACTGGGTTTTTTGGAGCTTACAGTCCCCAAGAGGGCATTTGAAGGCATAGACGACGTTGGTCTCTTTTAAAGCGTTCTGCTTTGTGTCTGGAGAGTTTCTCATGAGTAGGCTGGCCGTTTTTCTGGTTTTATAGTAAATCGTCAGTTGTATCCTCTGATTTTTGTCTGTAGGGATAACGTTTCTATTAACAATATCTTTCAGGACCCTTTCCTCCGTTTTATGAGCTGTGGAAAAGAAGTTCCTGTAAAATAGTCTAATAGGGGGTATAGGTGTTGTGTTAGTTGTCTCTTCAGAGGTTGCATGGCGTTTCACTTTCCTTCTTATGATGTCTTCGACGAAACCATTGGAGAAGCCGTTGTTGACTAGGACCTGCCTTACCCTACAGAGTTCTTCGTCGACTTGCTTCCATTCTGAGCTGTGGCTGAGAGCACGGTCGACATATGCGTTAACAACACTCCTCTTGTACCTGTCTGGGCAGTCGCTGTTGGCATATATATATATATATATATATATATATATATATATATATATATGTCGTACCTAGTAGCCAGAACTCACTTTTTGGCCTACTATTCAAGGCCCGATTTGCCTAATAAGCCAAGTTTTCCTGAATTATTATATTTTTTCTAATTTTTTTCTTATGAAATGATAAAGCTGCCCATTTCATTATGTATGAGGTCAATTTTTTTTTATTGGAGTTAAAATTAACGTAGATATATGACCGAACCTAACCAACCCTACCTAACCTAACCTAACCTATCTTTATAGGTTAGGTTTGGTTAGGTAGCCGAAAAAGTTAGGTTAGGTTAGGTTAGGTAGGTTAGGTAGTCGAAAAACAATTAATTCATGAAAACTTGGTTTATTAGGCAAATCGGGCCTTGCATAGTAGGCTGAGAAGTACGTTCTGGCTACTAGGTACGACATATATATATATATATATATATATATATATATATATATATATATATATATATATATATATATGTATATATATATATATATATATATATATATATATATATATATATATATATGTATGTATATATATATATATATGTATATATATATGTACCTGTCTGGGCAGTCGCTGTTGGCATATACATATACGCTGGCATATACGCTGTTGGCGTACTGTAGACCAAGTTGCTGCAGAGTGCCTGGGTGCTGCAACAACACAACACGACATTGCTCGCCTCACAGCACTAGCAGCACCACATGCAGGGGATTTCCTGTTAGCAACCCCAATGTCGGCAACTGGCACGCGTCTCACACCACACGCCCTCCGAATTGCTGTGGCCCTCCGCCTTGCTGCCCCAATCCACACCAGATATAGGTGTATTTGCGGCGAGGTGGTGGCTGACAGGTACGGTCACCATGGCCTACTCTGCCAAAGCACAGGGGGATGGCACTCGAGGCACAGTGAAGTTAACGACATCATCAAGAGGAGCCTCACCACAGCTGGATGCCCAGCTGAAAGAGAGCCCCGTTACCTAACGCCCCGTAACTCTGATGCTCTTATTGGTCGCCCGGATGGTATCACAGTGAACCCCTGGAAGAATGGCAAGCAGTTGGTATGGGACTACACGTGCGTATCAACCCTTGCTAACACCTACATTAACCTCAGTGTTGCACAACCAGGTGGCGCTGCCACCCACAGGGAAGCAGCCAAATCCCGTAAGTATAGAGAACTGGATCACCACTACAATTTTGTCCCCATTGCTTCTGAGACGCTCGGCGCCTGGGGTAAAAGTGCTACCAGTTTTTTGAAGGAACTGGGTTCTAGGCTCATTGAAACAACAAGGGACCCGAGAGCTGCAAGCTTTCTTTTCCAGCGCCTCAGTGTGGCGATACAGAGGGGAAATGCGCACTGCATCCAGGGTTCCTGCCCGCCATCTGAGGAGCTGGAGGAACTCGACAACCTATGACAACCATCTTTGTAACCTATATGTAACTCCTTTTTTGTAACAAAGTTCAAATAAAGTAAATATATATGTGTACATACAAAAGAATGGGGGTGGTAGGAGAAGATAGTATTAGTGTTCAGTGAGAAACCACAAGGTCTCCTCTGAATACTTTTTATTTTCTTCTCCGAGGCTATGGGTCCCCACATTGGCACCAGAGGTGGTACCCTCACAAACTTTAAAAAAAAAAAAAAAAAAAAAAAAAAAAAAAATATATATGTATATATATATGTATATATATGCGAACAAGCCAGAATGGTCCCCTGGACAATATGCAACTGAAAACTCACACCCCAGAAGTGACTCGAACCCATACTCCCAGAAGCAACGCAACTGGTATGTACAAGACGCCTTAATCCACTTGACCATCACGAGCGGACAAAATGAGGTGATAGCCGAGGCTATTTGAACCACCCCACCGCCGGCACTCGGATAGTTATCTTGGGCATAGCATTTTACCAAATCCTAAGAATGCCCCTAAGAATGAGGTGATTTGGTAAAATGCTATGCCCAAGATAACTATCCGAGTGCCGGCGGTGGGGTGGTTCAAATAGCCTCGGCTATCACCTCATTTTGTCCGGTCGTGATGGTCAAGTGGATTAAGGCGTCTTGTACATACCAGTTGCGTTGCTTCTGGGAGTATGGGTTCGAGTCACTTCTGGGGTGTGAGTTTTCAGTTATATGTATATATATATATATATATATATATATATATATATATATATATATATATATATATAAATATTGGTAGCAGTCTTTCCTGTAGACATATATTATTAAATATGGCCGAAAAAGTAAGATTAATAATTCTAACACGAATTTTCTCGATCTTTCGTACGTTTCTTTTCACTGTTGGTGGTAATTCAAAAATCAATTCTCCAAAATTCTTTTTTATTTCTAGTCTGACGCGACACTTGAGCGCGTTTCGTAAAACTTATTACATTTTCAAAGACTTTAGTTTACACATACACAACTGAATAGAACTTACTCATCTTCGATTTGTTTATATCTACATTTGAGTGAGGTGGATGGGGTGAGGTGGTATTAATAGGGTAATAAATTCCTAAACACAAGACAGAACACGAAACAATGGGTATTGAATGGAAGTGATTGTAGAAAGCCTATTGGTCCATATTTCTTGATGCTTCTATATGAGCGGAGTCTTGAGGTGGGTAGAATATAGTTGTGCATTAATTGGCTGTTGATTGCTGGTGTTGACTTCTTGATGTGTAGTGCCTCGCAGACGTCAAGCCGCCTGCTATCGCTGTATCTATCGATGATTTCTGTTTTGTTTACTAGGATTTCTCTGGCGAGTTGTGTATGAGTAAACTAAAGTCTTTGAAAATGTAATAAGTTTTACGAAACGCGCTCAAGTGTCGCGTCAGACTAGAAATAAAAATGAATTTTGGAGAATTGATTTTTGAATTACCACCAACAGTGAAAAGAAACGTACGAAAGAACGAGAAAATTTGTGTTAGAATTATTAATCTTACTTTTTCGGTCATATTTAATAATATATATATATGTATGTATGTATATATATATGTATATATATATATATATATATATATATATATATATATATATATATATATATATATATATATATATATATATATATATATATATATATATATATATATATATATATATATATCATTCACATGATGGGTATGGGGTCCATTACCACTCACAGGATAGGCATGGGGTCCACTAGCACCCACATAATGGGAATGGGGGTCCAGTATCACCCACAGGATTGGTATGAGTCCATTACATCCACAGGATGGGTATTGGGTCCACTACCGCCCACAGGATTGGTATGGGGTTCACTACTGCCTACAGGATAATTATGGTCATGTGGAATGACCTTCCCAATCATGTCAAAGGCTGTACCTCTCTCAACCAGTTTAAGATGAAAACTAAGTACTACCTAATTAACTCCATGTAACCTATCTTACCCCTAAATGTCAACCTATGTCTTACTATTTTTAATCAATGTTATTTGTTGACCAACTTGTATATTGGCTATTTTCTACCATGTTCCCCCCTTTTTCATCTTTTATTTTTTTTTCTTTCAACGCAATTTATACTTTAAGTTCAATTACTGTTAAGTTTTAGTCTAAGTGTTTTTACCTCACCTCACCTTACCCTAAACGCTATGCGTACTAGTGGCTTTAGGTATTGTTACCTTGAGGTTACCTTGAGGTGCTTCCGGGGCTTAGCGTCCCCGCGGCCCGGTCGTCGACCAGGCCTCCTGGTTGCTGGACTGATCAACCAGGCTGTTGGACGCGGCTGCTCGCAGCCTGACATATGAGTCACAGCCTGGTTGATCAGGTATCCTTTGGAGGTGCTTATCCAGTTCTCTCTTGAACACTGTGAGGGGATTGCCAGTTATGCCCCTTATGTGTAGCGGAAGCGAGTTGAACAGTCTCGGGCCTCTGATGTTGATAGAATTCTCTCTCAGAGTACCTGATGCACCTCCGCTTTTTAACGGGGGTATTCTGCACATCCTGCCATGTCTTCTGGTCTCATGTGATGTTATTTCTGTGTGCAGGTTTGGGACCAGCCCCTCTAATATTTTCCACGTGTAAATTATTATGTATCTCTCCCGCCTGCGCTCAAGGGAGTACAGATTTAGGCTCTTTAGTCGGTCCCAATAGTTTAGGTGTTTTACTGAGTGGATTCTAGCAGTAAAGGATCTATGCACGCTCTCCAGGTCGGCAATTTCTCCAGCTTTGAAAGGGGCTGTCATTGTGCAGCAGTACTCCACTCTAGAGAGCACAAGCGTTTTGAAAAGTGTCATCATCGGTATAGCATCTCTAGTGTGAAAAGTTCTTGTTATCCAACCTGTCATTTTTCTTGCAGTTGTGACGGATTGTGCGTACTAGCTCTATGATTGTATGTACTAGCTCTATCTTTAATCCAACATTATGTTTGTAACTAATGTTTGTAACTAATCCTCTATGTATATACTTTTACCTGAATAAACATTTGATTTGATTTGATTTGATATGGGTTCACTACCTCCCACAGGATGGGTATGGGGTCCATTACCACTCACAGGATGGGCATGTGGTCCACTAGCACCAACAGGATGAGTATATTGGGTCCATTACCGCCCACAGGATTGGTATGGGGTTTATAATTATAATAAGTACTATTAGTTATTATATACTCACAGTCCCCGTGGTGTAGTGGTAAGACACTTTCCTGGCGTTCCGCAAGCGCTCTGTCATGGGTTCGTATCCTGGCCGGGGAGGATTTACTGTTGGTATACTCTCCAAGATCAGATATTATGTGCCTAACTCTGCTCTCATCTCTCTATATTATGCACTAATCTATCCTTATCTTAATTATGGTATCTGTGTATGGGGTTCAACCACTGCAAACCACCTCAAGTCCATCATCACCCAGCAAAAATCTGTTATCAGAATAATAACAAATTCTGCTTTCAGGCAACACACAGCCCCCTTGTTTAACTCCCTAAACATGCTAAACATAATCTCACTCCATAAATTCTCTTGTGTCAACTACATTTACAAAACCCTGTTCTTAAATGCAAATCCTGCTCTGAAACTCTCTCTGGACAGATGTAATAGGACCCATTATCACCACACCAGAAATAAATATCTCTTTGATATCCCCAGAGTCAAACTTAATTAGTGTAAACACTCTATGCAAATAAAGGGACCCAGTCTATGGAACTCACTCCCTAATGAATTGAAAAGCATTCCAACTTTTGCATCATTCAAAAACAATACTAAAAAGTACCTAATTTCATCTTCATAGTTTTTTACCTTTTGCTTTAACATTGCACTGTATCTATTGCTACCCAATCTCCCAATCTTTATGTACCCAATCTGAACATCTTTATCATTGCTGTCTTCTTATATGTACTGTCAATCTGCTGTATGGTGTCTATTAATCTTGTTTAAATTACCAATCAAGTTGTCAATGTAATCAATCAGAGCTTTAATATACCAATGTGCTTTAATATACTTACTATTTTCTCTCATCTCATTTTTTTTCTTGCAATGTATTTGTTATCATTTTATTAATTCTGATAGAATTTACCTACTAAAAATTATCTGTTAGATTAAGGACCTGCCCGAAACGCTGCGAGTACTAGTGGCTTTACAAGAGTGCAATTACTGTACCATGCTATATATTCTCACAAACCCAATGTACCTTCTTGTATATAAATAAATAAAATAAAATAAAAAAAAATTACTGGGCGCAAATCCTTAACTGTAGCCTCTGTTTAACTCAACAGTAAAGGGGTACTTGGTTGTAAAAACGATTCTTCGCGGCGGGGATCGTATTCCAGGGACCTGCCCGAAACGCTACGCATAACAGTGGCTGTAGAAGAATGTAACAACTCTTGTGTATATCTAAATATATATATATATATATATATATATATATATATATATATATATATATATATATATATATATATATATATATATATATATATATATGTATATATATATATATATATACATATATATATATATATATATATGTATATATATATGCAACAATGATCACAAAAACACTGATCCAAGTATGCAGAATAACCACATATGAAAAATAGAAACTGCTTAACGCGTTTTCGGCTAATTCGCCTTCATCAGAGCAAAGTAGAATGATTCTACTTTGCTCTGATGAAGGCGAATTAGCCGAAAACGCGTTAAGCAGTTTCTATTTTTCATATGTGGTTATTCTGCGTATATATATATATATATATATATATATATATATATATATATATATATATATATATATATATATATATATATATATATACATATATATATATATATATATATATATATATATATATATATATATATATATATATATATATATATATATATATATATATATAATGGTGGTTCGCCAATCAATGTTATATACAATAGTGTGTGCTTTAAAAATTTCAAGAGAATGGATAGCAGGAAAGTGAACAGAAAACGATGTTACATTCGATTGTCTATAGGGTACACTACTGCAAACAGGATAGATCTGGGGTCTTAGTATTGGACACCATCACGTGTGTGGTAGTGGACCCCATACACATCCTATGGGTGGCAGTGGACCCCATAATCATCTTGTGGGTGGTAGTGGACCCCATACCCATCCTGTGGGATGGTTTGTGGATTCCCTGCATACCCATTCTTATGGGTGGTAATGGACCCCACACACATTCTGTGGGTGGAAATGATCCCATACCCATCCTGTAGGCAATAATGGACCGCATACCCATCCTGTAGGCAGTAGTGATTTGATTTGATTGATATGTTCACAATTTCCAATAATTTTCTATGAAATCTATCACCTCCCCCCCCCCAACACTTGTGTAGTTGAGGATATTGTAGAGGGAACTGTGGTGTTTGTGTGTTACTGAGGAAGTCTTGGTTGTAGGGTTGATGTAAAGTCATGACTTGGTTACTGACTTTAATACTTAATATGATTACATGACTAGTAGCTACCAAGCTTGGCGGGCGTCCTGTACGCTCTTGTTTACCTTCTCTCTCTGCTGTCTCAGCCGCCGCACATAGAAAACGGATGGTACCATTTTCTGTGAACATGACATCCCTCCTTTTCTTTAAAAAGAATGAATACAGGATGTCTACCATGCTTGTAGCACAAAGCAAAGTTATTGACACAAAGTAAGTTATTACCATATCAAGAGATACTGCATACATTTAACATTAATTAAGCACACAAAGAATTTAAACAACTTAATCTTTTCCACAAAGGATTTCAATGTTAAAAATACATATGCAATGTTAAACAAACATGAAAGAAACTGTATTACAAAGTTACAAAATATTGAATGAGATATCTGCATTATTCAAACAATATTAAATTTAGTTTAGCATAATAAGTAAATACTTTTCATTACATAGGAACACAATTAATCATCAAATCGTGTAGGGCGTTTAACATGACGTTTAGGACGAGAGTCCTTAAATGCAATAACATCCCTTGATGAATTGTTTGTCGGGTTATAACTATTTTTTTCTTTTTCTTTTGCACGACTTTGCACTTCATCATTTTCTACACTAGTTGGAATCACTTTGAAATAAGCCATATTACGTGTTATACTATGATCTCTATTACTAGCTGTTACCATAGTTCCTTTTACACTAATCACTTTATATGGTTTTGTATCATACGGTATATCTAACTTTCCCTCTTTTTTCTTTTTAACGAGAACAGTGTCACCAACCTTTATGAACTGTTCCTTTGCACGTTGATCATGAGCAATTTTCATTTTGCCCTTGGCTAGTGCATCCTTCTGAGCGAGACGTTTATCCGTTACCTCGGCTGGCATGACGGGTAGTGCGATTCTCATAGGACGTCCAAATAAAAGTTCGCCAGGCGACTTGCCCAGTGTTCCATGTGGTGTTGCATGGTAGTTCCTGAGAAAAGCATACATAGCTTGTTTCCAGGATCGTCCTTCGGCATGAGCACAGCGTACCGCTTTCATGAGAGGTTGCATGAATCTCTCAACTTCTCCATTTGCTTGAGGATGTAGTGGCATCACACGGCGGTGTTTGAATCCAATATGCTCAGCAAAGTTGACAAAGTCTTGTCCATTGAATGGCGGTCCATTGTCCGTCTTGACAACTTCAGGAATGCCAAAGTTTGAAAAGATCTTGTCGAGTTTCGGGATGACGGCCTTTGCAGATGTGGAATTGATGATTTCTACTTCTGGATAACGTGAGTGGTCATCAATGACTACCATCAAGTACTCTCCAGTCGGTAGTGGTCCGCAGAAGTCCATCGATACTTCCGTCCACGGTGCAGCAGGTAGTGGTGAAGGTTGTAGAGGTGTTGGTCTTGAAGTATCCACTGTAGCTTGGCAAGGGACACAGGCATCATGCATATCCTTTGCTTGACGATCAATGCCAGGAAACCACACCTTTTCTCGTAGCAGCTGTTTCGTCCTAACAAGACCTTGGTGTCCTTGATGTGCAAGCTTCAGAGCACGTTGCTGGAGAACAGCTGGAATCACGATACGAGTACCTCGCAGCACAGTGTCGCGTTGTTGCGTAACACTTAATTCTGTCTGGATGCGTTCAAGTGCTTTGAATGCATCTTGGTCAACTCCTGAGGGTGGGATGCGTGGAAACTTTTTCTTAGTCAATGCATCCACTGTTGCTTGCAGAGTTGGGTCCTCCAGGGTTGCAGTACGGATTTCATCAAGAGTAAGAGCCTTAGGGACTGCATCATAGGTTACAGAGTGTACATATTCCTCGGCAACTTGCTGATGCTTGGTGATGGTGAAACTGTTGGCAGGATGTCGACTGATGTAATCAGCGGGATTGCCTGCACCCGGCTTGTATTTCACCGTAAAGTTGTATGGTTGCAGACGAAGAGCCCATCTCTCAATGCGAGCTGGTGGTTTGGACTTTGGATTATTGAAGATGGTCTCCAACGGTTTGTGGTCAGTGACCATCGTGGTGAAGGGCGCACCAAGCAGATACACCTTGAAGTGTTCACAGCCCCATACAAGAGCAAGAGCTTCCTTCTCTGTCTGACTGTATCGTTGCTCAACATCTGTGAGAGAACGGCTGGCGTAGGCAATTACTACTCTGGAATCTGGTTGACCAGGTTTGTGTTGGGCTAAAACAGCACCTAATCCAACAGGACTAGCATCCACCGTTAACTCAGTGTCCATTGATGGATCAAAGTATGCAGCAGTCGCATTCTCTACTAGTGCATCTTTCACAGCATCAAATGCATTTTGCTCGATATCGCTCCAGTACCATGATGCATTTTTCTTCAGGAGCTCACGTAGAGGCTTTGTAATGGTAGCAAAATCTGGAATGAAGCGAGAACAGTAGTTTGCCATTCCCAGAAAACTATGTACTTCAGTGGACGTTGAAGGAGGTGCAGCATTCTTGATATCTGCAACTTTCTTAGGATCTGGAGACAGACCTTTGTCACTAAGTACATGTCCAAAGAATTCAATTTTATGTTGATTGAACTCACACTTTGCTCGGCTTAGCGTCAAATTCTTTTCTCGTAAGCGTTGCAATGTTGCACGAAGAGCTTTGTCGTGTTCAGCTTGGGTACGGCCATAAACAATGATGTCATCAGACATGTTGTCAGCATTAGGTATGTCTTGCAATACCTGGCTGATGATGTGCTGGAATACCTCGGCAGCACTGTTGATACCAAAACTCAGGCGCTTGTACCTATACAGACCTCGATGTGTCGTAAACGTTGTGATGAATCGACTCTCCTCATCAAGTTCAAGCTGATGATAGCCCTTGTTTAAATCTAACTTGCTGAATACAGTTGCACCATTCAAGCGGTAGATCATATCATCTACAGTCGGTGTAGGATGGCGTTCACGCATTATTGCCTTGTTGGGAACACGCATGTCCACACAAATGCGTATCTCATCTGGATTCTTCGGCTTTGGTGGAGTGACAATTGGGCTTACCCATGGTGTTGGGCCTGTTACTGGTTCAATGATATCTAGTTCTATCAGCCTATCCAGTTCGGCATCGACTTTCTTGCGAGTATGGAATGGTTGTCGGCGATGTGGTTGGGCAACTGGAATTACATCTGGGTTGATATGCAGATGTACTTTGCTATCAGTATAACAACCTATGGATTTAAATCGATCAAAAAATTAAGCAACAATACCATCAACATTGTTTGCAGATTCCACTGCTACAGCATTAGAAAGCTGAAGTAGCCCCAATTTGGTTGAAGTCTTGTAACTGAGTAAAGACTCCTTTGCATTCCTAACAACATGGAATGTAGTAATGAGCATTGCATTCTTTGACTTAATCTCTGCAGTTAAAGTTCCAATCACTGGCAAGGCTAACTTCGAAGCATAGGCAGTGGCTTTACCATTGTATTTTTCTAGCTTTGGGAACTGTTTTCTAAATTTTTCATAGTGGCACTCAGCAATGGTGTCAATGTTTGATCCAGTGTCAATGAGAACTTTGAGACAAATACCAGCAATGTATACACATGTCTCTGGGTTGTTTGGAAGATCATTCCATTCTGTGATTGCTTGTACTCCATAAGTATAATCACATTCACTGTCATCTGAGACTGGTTGTAATGAAATGTTGTCTTGTACATTATTAACATTCTGGATATGAGGTGCAATATTGTGTTTACCACCTCGACCCCTATGACCTGATCCTCGTACAGTGCTTTTATTCATTGACTGTGGTTTCTTTAGTGCAGAACGACACATAGCACCAAAATGACCTAGTTTTCCACACTCATAGCACTTCTTACCTTGAGCAGGACAAACATTATCTTGGTGTGGGTAGTCTCCTCCACAATTGTAACATTTATTGTTGACACCCTCTGATGTGGGTCGTTGTGACTGCTTGAGCCTTGTTCCTTGACCCCAGTTGTGACGTGGTTCTCGGCTCAATTTACTGTTAGGTTTGGCATGATATCTTCTTTGATCACGGTGTCCTCCCTGAACCTTACGTACCTCATCACTGTTAGTAACAGTGGCAGAACCGTTATTAGCACTGCACTCCATGACACGAGCATCACGTGCAGCATCTTCCATTCGACGAGCCATATCCAGTATCTTGATAAGAGAACTGTCATCATCAACAAGTTCTAGAGCTCTTCGACGAAGACGTGTAGATGTGCATGATTCAATTATTTGCTGTTTGATTTCTTTGTCAACATCAGCAAACTCACAATGGGCTGCTAAACCCTGCAGACGTGTGTGGTATTGATCCACAGTTTCATTAGAGAGTTGTTTTGCTCTCCTGAAATGCATAATTTCCATAGCAGTATTTTGCCTTGGTTTGAAATGCTCTGTTAGTTTGGCTTTGGCAGTGTCATAATCTTTGGCACCACCAGTGTCTTTCAGTGTGTCAAAGATGTCACAAACTCTATCACCTGCATAATGAAGTAGAAAGGCACGCTTTCTTTCAGCACTTTTGATGTCAGAAACTATCAACAAATTTTCAAACTTTTTAAGCCATTTGACCCACCTCTGTGACAGGTTTGTCTGGTCACAGTCAGGATCAAATGCAGGAAACTGAGGTATATTTGCCATTTTTACTGAATAAATGTAACTTATCACTTAAATGTTCCTCAGAATATTAAACACTTACTGCACTGTATATGTTAGTCAAGAATTCACTGTAATTACTTTAATTTTGCAAAGCACACAAGCATTTTAATGCAAAAGTTCACAACAGTGCACAATATAGCAGCAACTGACTTCTTACCTAGCCCTTGTGTACATGTGTTGTTCCTACTCACAGCAGAAGCACAGCAGTTGGTACAGCAGCAGTTGGTATAGCAGCAGTTGGTACAGCAGTTGGTGCAGCAGTTGGTACAGTGTGATGAATTTTGTAGCACGAAGCATCGTTTCGTAACCAAAACATCAGGTTTTGTATACATCAAAGCGTCGTTTCGTACACAACGTCGGCAGATTCCTCAGTACAGTTTCTTCAGCACAGCTTGGGTAGCACACAGCTTGGGTAGCACACAGCATTGGTTAGCACACAGCATCGTTTAGCACACAGCATTGGTTAGCACACAGCATCGGTTAGCATACAGCATCGGGTATGGCGCTCACAGCTTCTCTTCCTCCTCCAGGCAGCATGCTTCTCCCTCAACCCGTTCTCGCAAATTTAATAAGTCAATATTGACTTATTAAACATGTGCATAGGTGACATACTTAACATAATAGATACCCTTAAAAAGATTCATAGAAAACACCGACCTTACCTAACCTACTTAGTATGTTAAGATAAGAATCTTATTGCTTCGTAATTACAATTATTACCTAACCTATAATAGGTATAGGTTAAGTAATAATTGTAATTACGAAGCAATAAGATGCTTATCGTAAGATACTAACAAGGTTAGGTAAGGTCGGTGTTTTCTATGAATCTTTTTAAGGGTATCTATTATGTTTAGTATATCACCTATGCACGTAGTTAATAAGTCAATATTGACTTTACGAATTTGCGAGAACGGGTTGTTCTCCCTTGTGTTTGAAACTGAACAAATACCTGCGTTCACATCCCATCCTCGTCGCCAATGTGGTGTTTGTGTGTTACTGAGGAAGTCTTGGTTGTAGGGTTGATGTAAAGTCATGACTTGGTTACTGACTTTAATACTTAATATGATTACATGACTAGTAGCTACCAAGCTTGGCGGGCGTCCTGTACGCTCTTGTTTACCTTCTCTCTCTGCTGTCTCAGCCGCCGCACATAGAAAACGGATGGTACCATTTTCTGTGAACATGACAGGAACCACATTCAGTGCCCGCCAAGGAGACATTTTACAGTATAGGCAGGGCTGTGCCCTGATTGGTGGACGGCGACGGCGCACAGCCTACCCGCGCGGCAGCCCGCGCAGGCCGAGTGGGCCAGATTTGAACTGCATGTGACCCAACGCGGACGACGCCTGCCCGGCACCACTGGCACTTAGGATATGTGCCCATAGGACCCCTAAGAGGCATTGATTCCCTCTGTCCTACCCTTCCTGAGGAGCCTAGACTTGCTCCACCTACCCTACCAGCCCTTCCTCTCCCTACGACGACAGTTCCAGGTGAATTACTGTACTATTGTTGTAACACGTGGGTCACCTCTACAATATGGTAAGTGTGTGAGATGGGAAGGATGTGCTACAGGGAGTAAAGAGAGATTGTGGGATGGGCAAGGGCATGTGTGGGAGACCTGCGCGTCTCCGGGTAACCCATCCAGTATTGTAATATACAAAAAGAACGTAAACATTTAAGTTACCCCATTAAAGCCTAGAAAATCAAGTTTCCACAAGATCCTGGTAGTGCGAGGTGAGCGGCAGAGATTTTACAAATAACTTATATTGATTTAAAATATAAATTATAAAAGAAAAATGCATTTTGTTCATAAAGTATTTTATTATATATAAAATAAAAACTATTTTTAATAAAAGTTTAAAAATAATTTTCTTTTCTTTAATTTCTTATATAAAAACTTTAAGATTTTATTAAATGATAATAAAACATAACTCAGACCAACTTTGCCAAAGCTCTAGTATATTTTGTTTAGTAATATTATTAATTTTTTTTACGCCATTGTGCGCAATATTCACTACAACATACTTAGTTAAACTTGGGTGTGCATGACGGGCGGCGGAACAGTATCCAGCACTAGGTAAGTGGGGGTCACTTAATTGTATTAATTAGCTACTGTGTACCGCGTTCTGTGGCCATTGTCAGTCGCCAGTAAGTGGGGGGGGGTAACTTAGCTACTGTACACAGTTGTGCTTGCGGGGGTTGAGCTTTGGCTCTTTGGTCCCGCTTCTCAATCAGTTTAATATAAAAACTAAGTACTACCTAATTAACTCCATGTTACCTACTTCACCCCTGAAATGTCAACCCATGTCTACTATTTTAATCAATGCTTTTTGTTGACCAAATTTTATATTTGCTTTATTTCTGCCATATTTCCCCCTTTTTTTATTTTTTTATTTTCTCAACACAATTTATACTTTAATCTCAATTAGTATTAAGTTTTAGTCTTAGTGTTTTTCCTGCCCGAAACGCTTTGCGTAATAGTGGCTTTAGGCATTGTATGTACTAGCTCTATCTATAGGATAAAAAGCCAGTATGAGACTGTTTAGCACCCGAATAAACAACATGAAAGTTGAAGATCCAGACAGCTTCTTTATGAATGACATCCAAGCTGCAGATAATATAACAGGTATTAACACGAACTTGTAAGACTTTGAAAGAGAAATTGACAACATACCCGTGCACTCAGTCCCTGGTCCAGACTCGTGGAATTCAATATTCCTAAAGAAATATAAAGTACCAGTAGCATGAGAGCTCAATTTCTGATTTCTGTGTTGTTTGCTAAGATTAATCTTAGCAAACAACACAGAAATCATCGATAGATACAGCGATAGCAGGCGGCTAGACGTCTGCGAGGCACTACACATCAAGAAGTCAACACCAGCAATCAACAGCCAATTAATGCACAACTATATTCTACCCACTTCTAGACTCCGCTCCAATATAGAAGCATCAAGAAATATGGACCAATAGGCTTTCTACAATTACTTCCATTCAATACCCATTGTTTCGTGTTCTGTCTTGTGTTTGAAATTAATACCCATTCAATACCCATTGTTTCGTGTTCTGTCTTGTGTTGGAATTTAATACCTATTGAATACCCATTGTTGAAAAATCGTTTTTCACCTCATCCACCTCACCCAAATGTAGATATAAACCTCGAAGATGTGTAAGCTCTATTCAGTTTCAGTTGTGGTTGTAAACTAAAGTGTTTGAAAATGTAATACGTTTTACGAAACGCGCTCAAGTGTCGCGTCAGACTAGAAATAAAAATGAATTTTGGAGAATTGATCTTTGAATTACCATCAACAGTGAAAAGAAACATAAGAAAGATAGAGAAAATTCGTGTTAGAATTATTAATCTTACTTTTTCGGTCATATTTAATAATATATGTCTACAGGAAAGACTGCTACCAATATATATATATATATATATATATATATATATATATATATATATATATATATATATATATATATATATATATATATATATATATATATATATATATATATATATATATATATATATATATATATATATATATATATATATATATATCGGTCTCCAAATCCATCATGTGGGTGGTAGTGGACCCCATACTAGTCCCGTGGATAGTAGTGGTCCCTATAAACCCACCTTGTGGATGGTAGTGGACCCCTTATCCACCCTATGGGCGGTAGTGGACCTAATACCCATCCTGTGGATGACAAAGAGTGGTGCTAACTGGAAATGAATCTCATTGGCAAAATGTGGTAAGTGGGATACCACAGGGGTCCATTTTAAGGCAGAGCCATCTTACAGGATGCACCCGATGGGCACTTGCCAAAGTGCCTATCGGGTGCATCCTGGGGGCACCACGAGCCTAGGGGCCCACGAGCTTAGGACGTGCAACCACACTTATATAATATAACCTTACATCCTGATGTGGGACTGAATAATAAATTTTATGATATATATTACCAGGTGAATAACTTATCAACAGAAATGAAACGTAATGTTTTGAGTGGAACGTAAATGTTTCATAATGTGTCGTCTAATGTGTAGCTTACTGAGTATTGTCTTTTTCAAGCCTTGTGTATTGTTCAAATGTATATCATGTTGATTAGTTGCTGCTCCACAGCATGTTGTTAATGTTTTAGCACCAATTTTGTTAAGTGCCAATAAAATTGTTGGTGCCAATAAAACATATAGGTTTTAATGCTATCAACCATTTACGTTTTATTTCATTGACGATATTGCATCGTTCTCATTGACCGCAAGCTGAATTTCCAGGGACACATTCTAAATATATCTAAAAAAGTTTCAAAAACTGTTGGCATTCTTTCTAAGATCAGATATTATGTACCCCGCCCTGCCCTGGTGACTATTACTCCCTTATCTATCCATACCTCAACTATGGTATTTGTGCTTGGGGTTCTACTACCCAAAGTCATTTACGTCCTCTAATTACTCAACACAAAGCTGCTATTAGGACAATATCCAACTCTAGCCCCAGACATCACTCAGTACCCCTACTCAAATCTCTGAATATATTAGATATTAATTCACTGCACATCCTCTCATGTAATAATAATAATAATAATTTTTATTTAGGTAAAGGTACATACATAAAGAGATTTTACAAAGTTTGTTGGCTTTATAGATAGAGCTAGTACATACAATGCCTAAAGCCACTATTACGCAAAGCGTTTCGGGCAGGAAAAAACACTAATGACTAAAGCTTAAAACTAATGGGTAAAAAGAATAAGATGTGTTGAGTACAAATAAAAATAGAGGTAAAAGAGGGGGGAACATTGTTGAAAAAGCAGCACAAATACAATTACAAATTATTACAGAAAATTACATTCAAACAGCGTTGATTTGAAAAAAAAAAAAAAAAAAAACATACATGGGTTGACAACAGAGGGATAAGGTAGGTTACAGGGAATTTATTAGGTATAGCTTCGTTTTTAACTTAAACTGGTTGAGAGGTACAGTCTTTAACATGGTTGGGAAGGTCATTCCACATTCTGGGCCCCTTGATTTGTAGAGCATTTCTGGTTTGATTAAGTCGTACTCTAGGAATATCAAAACTGTATTTATTTCTGGTGTGGTGCTCATGGGTTCTGTTACA
The DNA here is from genome assembly GCF_040958095.1 of Procambarus clarkii. NCBI lineage: Eukaryota > Metazoa > Arthropoda > Malacostraca > Decapoda > Cambaridae > Procambarus > Procambarus clarkii. Next base: position 2,427,888 of record NW_027189136.1, read on the forward strand.
ACCTTCTATGAAGCTTTTGAGATCAGGATTGGCATTATAGTTTAGCGTTTTATATATGTATAATACACATGAGAGAATGTGCAGTGACTTAATGTCTAACATATTCAGAGATTTGAGTAGGGGTACGGAGTGATGTCTGGGGCCAGAATTGGATATTGTCCTAATAGCAGCTTTGTGTTGAGTAATTAGAGGACGTAAGGGATTTTGGGTAGTAGAGCCCTAAGCACAAATACCATTATTATAAATGTGTATTATATATATATATATATATATATATATATATATATATATATATATATATATATATATATATATATATATATATATATATATATATATATATATATATATATATATATATATATATTTTATTTTATTTATATATATACAAAAAGGTTCATTGGGTTTGTGAGAATACATTGGATAGTACAGTAATTACATTCTTGTAAAGCCACTAGTACGCGCAGCGTTTCGGGCAGCTCCTTAATCTAGCAGATAATTTTAAGTAGGTAAGTTCAATCAGAATTGATAAATGAAAGATACATTACAAGAGAAAAATGAGATGAGAGAGATAAGTAAGTATATTAAAGCACATTGTTATATTAAAGCTCTGATTGATTACATTGACAGCTTGATTAGTAATTTAAACAAGATTAATAGACACCATACAGCAGATTGACAGCACATATAAGACAGCAATGATCACAATGGTAAAGATGTTCAGAATGGGTACATAAAGATTGGGAGACTGGGTAGCAAAAGATACAGATAAACAAGATTTATAAACACCATGCAATAGAATGGCAGCACATATAATAAAAGAAAACAACAATGATCTCAATGGTAAAGATGTTCAAATTGGGAACAAAAAGGTTGGGAGATTGGGTAGCAATAGATACAGTGCAATTTTAAGGCAAAAAGAGAAAAACTATGAAGATGAAATTAGGTACTTTTTAGTATTGATTTTGAATTATGTAAAAGTTGGACAGCTTTTCAATTCAGTAGGGAGTGAATTCCATAAACTGGGTCCCTTTATTTGCATAGAGTGTTTACACAAATTAAGTTTAACTCTGGGGATATCGAAGAGATATTTATTTCTGGTGTGGTGATAATGGGTCCTATTACATCTGTCCAGGAAGAGTTTCAGACAAGGATATGCATTTAAGAACAGGGTTTTGTAAATGTAGTTGACACAAGAGAATTTATGGAGTGAGATTATGTTTAGCATGTTTAGGGAGTTAAACAAGGGGGCTGTGTGTTGTCTGAAAGCAGAATTTGATATTATTCTGATAGCAGATTTTTGCTGGGTGATGATGGACTTGAGGTGGTTTGCAGTGGTTGAACCCCATGCACAGATACCATAGTTGAGATAAGGATAGATTAGTGCATAATATAGAGAGATGAGAGCAGAGTTAGGAACATAATATCTGATTTTGGAGAGTATACCAACTGTTTTAGAGACTTTCTTAGTTATGTGTTGTATGTGGGTACTGAAGTTGAGTATCTTGTCTAGGAATATGCCAAGAAACTTTCCATCATTTTTATTGCTAATGTTTACATTGTAAATCTGAAGCTGAATTGCATTTGTAGATTTGCTTCCAAATAGGATGTAGTAGGTCTTTTCTATGTTAAGTGTTAGTTTGTTGGTTGACATCCATAAGTGGACTTTTTTTAGTTCATTATTAACAACATCATTTAGTGTATGTGGGTTGGGGTTGGAGTAAATGAGGGTAGTATCATCAGCAAACAAAATAGGTTTCAGAATGTTAGAGACATTAGGCAGATCATTAATGTATATAAGAAATAGTAGGGGTCCCAAGATGCTGCCCTGAGGCACTCCAACGGTTATTGGTAGAATGGGAGAGATTATATTATTGATGGCTACACATTGGTGTCTATCACTAAGATAGGATTTGATATAGTCCAGTGCATGGCCTCGGATTCCATAATGATGGAGTTTACATAAGAGGTAATCGTGAATAACAGTATCAAAGGCCTTTCTCAGGTCAATGAAGAGTCCAATTGGAAACTCATTTTTGTCAAGGGCAGAGTAAATTATATCAGGGAGACTAATAATTGCATCGTTGGTACTCTTTTGAGAGCGGAATCCAAACTGATAGGGGCTAAGAATGTCGAATTTTACGAGATAGGAGTAGAGCTGTTTGTAGATAATTTTTTCAAATATTTTTGATAGTATGGGTAGGTTCGATATTGGTCTGTAGTTGTTTATGTCTGACGGATTACCTCCTTTATGAACTGGCGTTACTCTTGCGTTTTTAAGGATATCAGGGAAGGTATGACACTCAAGGGATTTGTTGAACAGCAGAGCTATAGGTGGTGCAAGGGCATGGGAGGCGCTCTTGTATACAATGGATGGGATTTCACTGATGTTCCCAGCTTTGGTTTTTAGTGAGTGTATGATGGACACAACATCTGACGGGCTGACTGGTAAGAGGAGAAGAGAGTTTGGATAGCTGCCTGAGAGATATGTGTTGATATGTGTCTGAGTCTGTGAGATTTTACTTGCAAGGTTAGCACCAATCGATGAAAAGAAGCTATTAAATTCATTCGCCATTTCTAAGTCAGATGACAGTGTAAGGCCATCCTTAGAGAGTGTTATCTGGTTGTGGGAGTGTTGTTTAGTTCCCAGGATGTTAGAGATGGTATTCCATGTGCTTTTCATGTTGCCTTTTGCTTCTTTGAATCTAGTCTCATAATATGAAAGTTTTGCTTTTCTTATGATACTGGTGAGCACTGATGAGAACCTTTTAACTACTTCCATTGAAATTAGGCCACTCCTAAATTTCTTTTCGTATTCATGTTTTTTGTTGATTGATTTAATTATGCCACTTGTGAGCCACGGGTTATTTTTTCTTTTATCAGTTACTTTTATCAGTTACAGTTACGGGTTTTTTTTCTTTTATCAGTGTTATATATATATATATATATATATATATATATATATATATATATATATATATATATATATATATATATATATATATTATATATGACCGAAAAAGTAAGATTAATAATTCTAACACGAATTTTCTCTATGTTTCTTATATTTCTTTTCACTATTGATAGTAACTGAAAAATCAATTCTCCAAAATTCATTTTTATTTCTAGTCTGACGCGACACTTGAATGCGTTTCGTAAAACTTATTACATTTTCAAAGACTTTAGTTTACACACACACAACTATAACTGAACAGAGCTCAAACAGCTTCGATTTTATACCTGCATTTGGGTGAGGTGAATGTTACAACAGTTTTGGATGAGGTGAAAACAAACTTTCAACACAAGACAGAACACGAAACAATGGGTATAATATTTTGTAATAATAATAATATAATAATAATTTTTATTTAGGTAAGGTACATACATAAAGAGATTTTACAAAGTTTGTTGGCTTTATAGATAGAGCTAGTACATACAATGCCTAAAGCCACTATTACGCAAAGCGTTTCGGGCAGGAAAGTTAAGGGAAGAATGGAAGTAACTGCAAAGGGCCTATTGGCCCATATTTCTTGATGCTTCTATATTGGTGTGGAGTCTTGAAGTGGGTAGAATATAGTTGTGCATTAATTGGCTGTTGATTGCTGGTGTCGACTTCTTAATGTGTAGTGCCTCGCAGATATCAAGCCGCCTGCTATCGCTGTATCTATCGATGATTTTCGTGTTTTTTGTTAAGACTTCTCTGGTGATAGTCTGGTTGTGGGAAGAGATTATATGTTCCTTAATGGAGCCCTGTTGCTTATGCATCGTTAATCGCCTGGAAAGAGATGTTGTTGTCATGCCTATATACTGAATTCTTTGAGGCTTACAGTCCCCAAGTGGGCATTTGAAGGCATAGACGACATTGGTCTCTTTTAAAGCGTTCTGCTTTGTGTCTGGAGAGTTTCTCATGAGTAGGTTGGCCATTTTCTTGGTTTTATAGTAGATCGTCAATTGTATCTTCTGATTTTTGTCTGTAGGGATAACGTTTCTATTAACAATATCTTTCAGGACCCTTTTCTCTGTTTTATGAGCTGTGGAAAAGAAGTTCCTGTAAAATAGTCCAATAGGGGGTACAGGTGTTGTGTTAGTTGTCTCTTCAGAGGTTGCATGGCGTTTCACCTTCCTTCTTATGATGTCTTCAACGAAATCATTGGAGAAGCCGTTGTTGTCTAGGACCTGCCTTACCCTACAGAGTTCATCATCGACTTGCTTCCATCCTGAGCTGTGGCTGAGAGCACGGTCGACATAAGCGTTAACGACACTCCTCTTGTGCCTGTCTGGGCAGTCACTGTTGGCATTGAGGCACATTCCTATGTTTGTTTCCTTACTGTAGACTGCAGTGTGGAAACCTCCGCTCCTTTCCATGACTGTTGCATCTAGAAAGGGCAGCTTCCCATCCTTCTCCATCTCGTAAGTGAAACGCAACACAGAATTCCGCTCAAATGCCTCCTTCAGCTCCTGCAGATGTCTGTCATCAGGTACCTGTGTAAAAATGTTGTCAACATACCTGCAGTATATGGCCGGTTTCAAGTTCATGTTGACTAAGACCTTTTGTTCGATGGTACCCATGTAGAAGTTCGCAAACAGGACACCTAGGGGAGAACCCATGGCGACCCCATCTACTTGCTTATACATGTGCCCATCCGGGCTCAAGAAGGGTGTCTCTTTAGTACAAGCTTGGAGTAGTTTCCTTAGAATGTTTTCTGGTATGTCAAGAGGAGTACAGGCCGGATCACGATACACTCTGTCCGCTATCATCCCAATTGTTTCATCCACAGGTACGTTGGTAAACAGTGATTCTACGTCCAACAAGGCTCTTATCCCTGTGGCCCGTGTTCTCCGCAGTAAGTCAACAAATTCCTTTGGAGACTTCAGGCTGAAGGTGCAAGGGACATAAGGAGTCAGCAAGCCGTTGAGTCGCTTCGCCAGTCTGTACGTGGGTGTTGGTATCTGGCTAATGATTGGCCAAAGTGGGTTTCCAGGCTTATGTGTCTTGACATTTTCCCATGTCATATATTGTATCGTATATATATTGTACCCAATATGTAACTCCTTTTTTGTAACAATGTTCAAATAAAACAAATATATATGTGTACATACTAAAGAATGGGGGTGGCAGGAGAAGATAATATTATTGTTCAGTGAGAAACCACAAGGTCTCCTCTGAATACTTTTTATTTTCTTCTGAGGCTATGGGTCGCCACATTGGCACCAGAGGTGGTACCTCACAATATATATATATATATATATATATATATATATATATATATATATATATATATAAAACGCTGAACTGTAATGCCAATCCTGACCTTAAAAGCTTCATTGAAAGTTGTAACAGAACCCATGAGCACCACACCAGAAACAAATATCTTTTTGATATTCCAAGAGTACGACTTAATCAAACTAGAAATGCTCTACAAATCAAGGGACCCAGAATGTGGAATGACCTTCCCAATCATGTTAAAGACTGTACCTCTCTCAACCAGTTTAAGATAAAACTGAGCACTACCTAATTAACTCCCTGTAACCTACCTTATCCCTATAATGTCAACCCATGTATGTTATTTTTAAACAATACTGTTTGTCGACCAAATTTTATTTTTGCTGTTTTTCTGCCATGTTCCCCCTTTTTTATTTGTTTATTTTCTCAACATATTTATGCTTTAATCTCAATTAGTATTAAGTTTAGTCTTTAGTGTTTTTCCTGCCCGAAACGCTTTGCGTAATAGTGGCTTTAGGCATTGTATGTACTAGCTCTATCTATAAATTCAGCAATATTTGTATCACCCCTTGTATGTATGTATGTGGGGGGTTTCTTTTTTGCTATCACGACTGCAATGCGTACGTCGCCAATGAACATTTGACAAACGCTTCACGAAGCTGTCGGAATTTGCAGAATAGAAAATACGAGAGCAACCGTACAAGGCCTGGGAGCAAGGTCGAGTTAGAGTCCTTGAGGGTCTCTTCTCAGACTAGCCTCACCTGGTCCTGCTCCACGTTGATCGTTGGAATCTCCTCAATGATTTAACACTTTAAGGGACTCCTATGGTCCTCATCACATTTTTAGTTTAGTGAATATAGGCAACTCGGTGTTGAAGACACTTAGAGCTGAAGGCTTGAGTAAATGGTTGGCAGTATTCAGAAGTGGTTCAACAGAAACACTGCATAAAGCTTAACAGTAGTTTATTTACTAACTTAACCACTAATACACAGGGTGCTTGATTTACTTTAGATTGGCGTCAGCAAAGCTATGGTTGTATTAGCGAGACTCTTGACGTCTGGCTAAACGACTCGTATCCACTCGTGGACAAACACCTAACTTAACACAGTTGACAGCCAATCATTAACACGGCAACCTAACTGCCGGTATGCAAAGGGATCACAAGAGTTCCAACCGGATACTCGGTAATGATGATATGCAATAAATCAACAAATACACTGTCAATGGGACAGGCAATAACATGCACAATAATATTATCACACAATAACTAAATGTGTGGTGTATGTGAAGCTTGTTACGTACCTCTATAAGATACGTAATTAAATAAATTAATATGTACCTTTTATAATTGTGTGTAAATTACAAGTATGTATATTGATATACTTATATGTTCTATGTAAAATAATTTCATGTTACATTGTTGGCGTTAGGCCCAACGTATCGTGGGAATGATTGTTTTATTTCTTTGTGTATTCAGTTTCCCACGGGAACTAATGATTTATATGTGATCATATGTGGGTAACATAGGTGAATAATAATTGTGTGAACTGTATCTGGCAAATTGTCGTGGGATAGTTCGTTGCTGGGTTAGCATGCCATTAGTCCCCCTTTGTATGTGTATTTTAATTACTATGTAAAGCAATTGTTACCTTATTTTTGTATACCAATATGTATTGACCATTCATTACGTTAGTTTAAGATTACTCGTCACAATGTATTGCTCCATTGTAGAAATAATAAATATTGTAGCTTTGGCAAATTGTTCGCGGGGCAAGGCGATGTTTTTGACTACCGCGTAATTGTAATTCAGTAGCTGATCCAGAACCAGAGAGTTAACATCTTGTGGAGTTAAGTTTTACATTATTGTTCTGTCATAACCATACATATAATAATATATTAATTTCCGGGAGAGACAGTGATATTTTTAATGTGATATATTTGTGAGAAATTAATCATCTGTTTGCTGTTGAGATTTATGTAATATATATATATATAAGTTTTATATGTATTCTTTCAGTCCTAAAGGAAAGTTTTTAACAAAGTGCTCATTACTTATCAAGGGGTTATACTGGTGACCCGCTCTTGTGAACAGCAGTTTTTAGTAACCCTAGACCTGTTTTAAAGTTGGCTGTTGTAGGGTCACGAGCCGTAACGTACGATAGGTAACAAAGCTCACATTCACAGACTAGTGAAATGCAGTGATACCACACAGATAAACACGCATTCACCGTCGATTCACCTATAACCTGTGACAGGTATGAGAAGGTGAGAACTGTGGTTGATACCTCAGATCAACACAGACACAATAAAACAATGACAAGATCTTGTACTTACAGATAGGGTACCTTTCCTTACTCACTCACTCAGGCACATTTATACAAGCACTCGTAGGTGGCTTGATAGCTGGTTTCGCTCGTAGACACGGAGGGTACTTGCAGTAGGCCGGGCTGTATGCTTAACAGACAGACACACGCGCACACACTGGCACTGGCGATGAGCAAGATGGTGACGTCACATAGTAGTGTGAGGGCGGCGGCGGGCGCTCGAGGCACAGAAGTACAGAGGTACTGGGGTACTGGGGTACTGGGGTACACGCTCGGGACGAGTGGCGGCGGCTGTGGTACCATGCACGTACACTTGTGGTAAAGTCACACACAGGTTACTTAGGCGGCGGCACTGCCTTAGTTCACTCTAAGTCACTCACAACGATCTTTGTCACCAGGTGTTACCTGATACCAGTCTGTTTCGCTCTGGAGATTTGTCACTTTAGGCTTCTGAATAATATATTCACACTCGTGATTCTGGGCGAGTGTGTCGTATAGTCTTCAGACACTGAGTTAACTTGACGGTGAGGAATAGACGGTGTTCAGTCTATTGGCCGGTAGACAGAACAGAACACGTCCACTTTGCAAGAGATCCCTCACAAGAATGGTTTTGCAAGGGCTGCCGGGCATCTCGTGGCACCCAGCACAAAAGAGTTACAATTTGACCAATAGCATTGCAGCAATTGAGCAGGAACCAATCATATTACCTCGTTCGATGAGCAGTAGGAGAGGTGACGTCATGAACACGTCACGAACACGTCATAGCTGTTATTGTCCATCGCGCCGGTTCACCCCAGAGGGGAGACGCTGCTAGCGTCTCCCCTCTCCCACGCTCCACCACCGATGTACTCACTGACCCCTAGGTGGCAAGTATGCTTAACTCCCTGTATCTACTTCCTGCCTGGACATACGGCGGCCTCCGTATTATGAAAGTGTTCCTGGTTAAGTGGGCATTCTGGAGATACCCAACATGCCAGGTCACTATCCAGGGTTAACAGAAATAGGACCTTGTGCACAAGATCGGTGCACTGTGCACAGCAATGAGCCATTCCAGTCAGCTGTGGGAGAATCTTGACAGACACTCTCTCACAATGTACTTTACCTGAATAAACATTTGATTTTTTTTTAATTTGAATTTATTCCCGTGAATGGTTGTCGTAAGGGCCCCAGAACACTGGTTTGCCCAAGGGGACATAATATTGTTAAGACGGCCATATTTCGGGCCCAACCCTTTTTGCCTTATACATTTATATATATATTTATTTATTTATTTATTTATTTATTTATATACAAGAAGGTACATTGGGTTTGTGAGGATACATAGCATGTATTTACATTCTTGTAAAACCACTAGTACGTGCAGCGTTTCGGGCAGGTCCTTAATCTAACAGAAAATTTTAAGTAGGTAAATACTAGCAAAATTTATAAAAATGATAAAAGGTACATTGCAAGAAAAAAATGAGATGAGAGAGATTGGTAGGTATAAAGCACATAGGTAGCTCAGATTGATTGCATTGACAGCTTGAATGGTAATTTAACAAAAATAATAGGCACAATACAGCATATTGCTAGCACATGTAAGAAGACAGCAATGATCACAGTGGTAAAGTTGTTTGGATTAAGTACATAAAGATTGGGAGATTGGGTAACACTAGGTACAGAGCAAATTTAAAGCACAATGTAGGAAACTATGAAGATGAAATTAGGTAATTTTTGTTTTTGTTTTTGAATGAGGCAAAAGTTTGACAGCTTTTCAATTCACTAGGGAGTGAGTTCCATATATTAGGTCCCTTTATTTGTATAGTGTTTACACAGATTAAGTTTAACTCTGGGGATATCAAAGAGACATATATTTCTGGTGTGGTAAAAATGGGTCCTATTACATCTGTCCAGGGAGAGTTTCAGAGCATGGTTTGCATTTAAGAACAGGGTTTTGTAAATGTAGTTGACACAAGAGAATGTGTGGAGTGAGTTAATGTTTAGCATGTTTAGGGATTTAAACAAGGGGGCTGAGTGTTGTCTGAAAGCAGAGTTTGTTATTATTCTGATAGCAGATTTCTGCTGGGTGATGATGGACTTGAGAGGGTTTGGACTTCCACTGCGTCCTACAGGTACTCCATGTTTCCTCTCATGATCTCCTCTTCGCCAATCTTCTCTCTTCTCGGTTCCTCTTCTCCCATAGGTGCGTTGTCTCCGCACAGTGGCACTTGTCACCTGTACTCCATCCAGCAGCTTCCCCTCTTCCACACTAGGCTTTTGCAATGGCCCAATGCCCCTCTGGTTAGGCTGGCGCCTACCCTGGGTGTACCTATTCCCTGCTTTCTTCGTATTGCCTTTCCTATACCATTCGCTCCTTCGTTCCCGACGAATATTTTCACTCCTCCATGAGATTCTCTTCCCTCCAGACGTCTTCTTCGGTTCGTGGTTGGGCTCATCCACCTCCCTGTGGCTCACCTCACCACGGTGGTTCATCTTGCACCTACCACTATTCATCTGGCCGGCATAGGGTGCACTGCGTCATGGCTCCTCCTCTCTGCCCCTCTCTGCCGTTCGCTCATCCACTGAGCTTACTTTATTCACGTTTCTGTGTGGAGGGAGTGCGATCTGCAGCCTCTTCACCGCCCCAGGCGTTTGTACAGCTGCTCCTCGCCACTCCTCCACACGAATCATCAGGCTTAGTCGGAGGTCCTCGTCGGGGTTTTCCACGACCTCCGACGACCTCTCTGCACTCTCGCCCTCGTTGTCGTCGTCTCTGGCGACGTCTTCCCTGGCGAAGTCGGCTTCCTCACTACCATCTGGAACGACCGATACCTCACCTGGCAGGGTTGTACCGCTGCTTGCAACATAGGCACTCCTGGCCCAATCGGGTTGTATCCTGCCTCCTCCGAGGTCATTACCCAGCACCATCTGTACATGCTCTAGGGGTAACTTAGGGGCTACAGCTACTATAGCTTTCTCGACTCCGCAGTCAGCAATCAGCTGTACTTCGTGAAGTGGCAACCTGTATTCCTCCCCCACACTGCGTATCCTCACCGCTCCCACAGGTGAATCATTAAATTCCTTGGGGAGAATACTCCTGGTTACCATACTTATGTCAGCTCCCGTATCTCGAAGAACGGCAACCTCCACTGGGTCTGACTTTGCAAACTTCATGTTGGCCCCGAAAACGAAGGGATGTTCACCCAACTTCATTTCCCAACCATTCACGTTGGGTCCACTATAATATGGGGTGTGAACAAACACTCTCTCCTCTTCCAACATTAGTCCTATATTCCTTTGGTGCTCCTCACACTCGCGGGCATAATGTCCTCTCACACCACAGTTGAAGCACCGGCTGCCTCCCCTGGGTGACCACTCGCCAGTCCCCCTGGCGGTACCACTTGCAGACGTCCCCTGGGTCCTCCTTGGACTCCCTGTCGTCGTGTCCGGGACTGCAGCACTTGCTCCCGAGCCAGGTCCACTGCTCACAGCTTGGGGCTTCCTCCCCGCGTCCCTTGAGCTCTTGAACTGGGTTACCTCATTGGGTACACTACTCTTGGAAGAGTCCCCACCCGTCCTCGCTCCTCCTGAACTCCTAAAGTTCCCTCCCGACCTGGGGTAAGGCGAGTGTCTGGGTGGCCCCTCCCTTCCGAGATGTAGTGCCTCCTCCAGCATGTCGGCTTGGTCCGCTGCAGCCTTCAGGTCCTTAATACCTGCTTCTCTCACCCTTACTCGCAACTCAGGATGGAGCACCGACATGAACTTCTCCATCACTATCAGTCGTTTGATATCATCCACCGACTCCGCTTCCTCCGCCTTCAACCATCCTAGGAATTTCCGTTCCATATCCCTGGCGGTCTCGGCGTAAGACTTCCCCGACGCTCTTGTACACTCTCTGAACCGCTTCCGGTACATCTCCGGAGTCAGCCGGAATGAGTGGAGCACCGCATTCTTAATCGCGTCGTAACTAGTACACTCCTCTAGGTCCAGCATGTTATAGGCTTCCCGGGCCTCTCCAGTCAACCTGCCCTGGACCAGAGCAGCCCAATCATCTTCCGGCCACTCCTTCAGAGTTGCTATCCGTTCAAAGTGTTCGAAGAATGCCTCAGCTTCTTGTGGTTCGAACGTAGGTAAGTCACATTCCCTTACCTTGAGGTCATCCCGCCGTGCAGGTAGTGAGGGCAGACCACGCTCAACGCGACGCAATTCGACTTCTTTCTTTGCCTTTATCTCTTCCAGTCGCAGTTGTCTCTTTCTTTCTTCTCGCCGCAGCCGAGCTTCTCGCTCACGCTCCTCTCGCTGCAGCTCAGCTGCACGTTCCTCTCGCTGCAGCTCAGCTGCATGTTCCTCTCGCTGCAGCTCAGCTGCACGTTCCTCTCGCTGCAGCCGTGCTTCTCGCTCACGCTCCTCTCGCTGCAGCCGTGCTTCTCGCTCACGTTCCTCTCGCTGCAGCCGTGCTTCTCGCTCACGCTCCTCTCGCTGCAGCCGTGCTTCTCGCTCACGCTCCTCTCGCTGCAGCCGTGCTTCTCGCTCACGTTCCTCTCGCTGCAGCCGAGCTTCTCTCTCCTCTCGTCGCAGCTGGGCTTCCAGTTGCATCTTCATTATTTCCAGTTGCAGGCTCCTCTTACTACAGCTGGACCTTCCACTGCTCCCATGTTCACTGTGAATTCTCTCCACACTGATAGGCGCTTGGGGTGGCTCTAGTAGGGACGGTTCACCTTGCGACGGCTCTCCTCGGGACGGCTCCTCTTGAGATGGCTCCTCTCCCGTCGCCTCCTGTCGAGCTGTGAGCTGTGCCATGATCTCTATCCTTCGCTCTGCTACCTTAGTCGTCCTCAACCTGATCCCAAAGTGGTTTGCCACTTGTTGGAGCTGGGCCTTGGTACACTCTTCCAAAATTCTCTCGTCCCTTGTGTCAATAAATTTCTTTACTTTGTCCTCCTCCATCTCTATATCATCGAGCATACACGACAGCACAGACAAGTTAGTAGGCACTAATTTCACCGTTTCAGTCCCTTAGCCGGTTGAGTAACAGTACCACTGAATTCACTGGCCACACTGTATTAGTACCCTGGCAACACTTGTCTTGAAATTTGGGCCACACTGTAGCTTGATCCACGCTTCCTGGCGAAGTTCCCAGTTCTTGGCTACCGGGGTTCGTATCCTGGCGAGGTCGCCAGTTCTTGTCACGGGGGGTGGGCCGGGGCTCTGCTAGCACTCAGCTGCTAGGGACTCAAAAGGCCAAGTACTCAGCCCCTCCGACTCCCGGGATTCACCGGAGTCTCCTTGGTCACACAGGAGAGGACCAATAGTGCCCACCTCTTTAGGTCTTTGCTTCCACCACAAAAGGGGGTGCCACTGATTCACCCTGGAAGCCCTTCAGTCAAACACGGGGAAACTGCTGTTAACAGTTCCGGCCTAGACCCGTGGAGGAGTGAAGGAAGACTCAGGCTTACCTTATAACCATAACCTCCCTGAGTCTTGCCTGCCAGACAAAAAGGTTGCAGGAAGTCCTTTCCCGCCTGTCTTCTCTATCTTCTTCTAAACAAGGTCGCCAGCTGGGTTATTATATCTGCACCCCAGCGATGCAGTTCAGTGGGTGTATTATATATTGTTTGTGCCAGAAGGTTGCTACTCCCATAGATCTGCTATTGGACTGTCGGCCCAGAGTACTCTCCCAGGAAGGTCTGTGTGGCTTTACCTCTCTCTAGCCACTACGTTACTAGTTGCCACCATTTAGGCACTGATACTGATCGGATGGCTAAGGGTACACTTTTATGAGTCTGTGCTGTTCTTACCACTCTCCAGGCAATAAGGACCTCTATAGAGAACGTAGTGTTCCCTAGGTGGTACTATAATAACCTTCGTGTTTGCTCATAGAGAAATATTATAATGGAGGCACAATTAAACACAATGATAAAAGTGTGAATTTACTGATGCAAATTACATGATCACACATACAATCACAAGTAATACATGAATATGAAAATATGGATAATAAGTCTGGAGATCGTCAGCCTCTTCTTCCACGACCTCCAACACTCCTTCAACTGGGCAGAAAGACAGGAGTCCCACACTCTCTCACAGGAGGGCCTCTTCACCACGTCGGCGCCTCTTCTTCACTGTCCTGCCATCCACACACACTGTCCCCTCTGACAGTCCTGGACACAAGCTGCCTTGCAGCCTATTCTACTACTAAAGTATTAATGTCCTATTGCCACATATATAAGTAAATATTGTGGCCTAACTAGCCTACTCACACAAGGGGTAATGGGAGGGAAAATGATCTACCTTACATTCCTGGCTCACGACGCCTGTCTCTCGATGGTGTGAGGTTCCCACGCTTCCTGAGTCGATCCTTGACGATCCACGAACGTTCCACAGGTCCTCAGGTGTCGTGGAGCCTTCGCGTCGTCGCCGTTCCAATCCCTGAGATTCAGCTACCCCAATCCTGGTTCATCGATGGGCACTGAGCTAATCACTATTTTCCCACACTCGTCCCTTCCACAAGGCGTTGCTCCTTGTCCTAGGAACGGTGCCGTCCTTCCAAAACCCTCAGTGGACGTGACCCGGTCACAGCAAGGCCTGCCCGCCACACCTTTCCAGGCCCTCAACGTCCAGCGTCGCCGCCCAGCGTCGTCGCCGAATATTTTCCAAGTTTGGCACTCTTTTGCTCAATAAACTTGGTTCCTTTTTGCTTCCCAGAAGCGCGGGGTCTCCAATACATAAGATGGGCTGCGATAGCCAGCTCTAATCCACTAAGAAAGGCTTGTAGAGCCTCAAATCCTTGAGAGCTGACCGAGGTGCGTCCTCTCGCCTTCACGGTCAGGTCAACTCTGACGTTGGCGCCGCCCGGGGCACTTGGTGACGTCATGGCGGGCCCTGATTGGTCGCCCGCGACCTAAGTCGGCCAATCCGCGATCGGCTAGTGTCCCTTCCAAAACGTCATATCTGTAGTAGGGGATACTCTTTCATTTTATATCAGGGCGCCAATTTCCCCTTACTTACAACTTATAATGTAACTTTCTCCCTTAACTGGCAGCCGGTCTGGTCGCCACATATATCAATAGACTCCCTGAACCTCAGAGAATCAGTAGGGAGAGCTGATATGACTCTTAAAGCAGGCAAACGAAAGAAATAGGAAAGGGCACCGTAACACAGTACCTTCACAAATAAAAGGATGGATCTTTTACTCCCTTTCTAGTGGAGATCCACTCAACACATTCTTGGCTCCTTAGACGTCCAAACCTTAGACGTCCATTCTAACCTGTGCCACATTTCCGCATTGCCTGGGGCGACCACACTCACGTGCGAAATGTAAGTGCCCGTCACAATTAAAACACCTGACTCTCCTGGGAGGCGACTCTCCACCTGTCACTCGGGCAACGCTCCCGGAAACCGCCGTCCCCTGGGTCTTCCTCGCGCTCCCGGTTGTTGTCTCCCTGGCAGCATTCCTCACTCCAGAACCAATCCCGGCGTTCCCTTGGGGTCTCCTCACCGGTTCCCTTGAACTCTTGGACCGACTCACTTCACTGTGTAAACTACTCTTGGGAGAGTCTCCGCCCGTCCTCGCTCCTCTTGAACTCTTGACGTTTCCCCCGAACCTTGGGCAAGGAGAGTGCCTAGGCGGTTCCTCCTTTTCGAGATGTAGTGCCTCTTCCAGCAGGTCGGCTCTGTCTGCAGCAGCCTTAAGTTCTCTAATACCAGCCTCCTTGATCCTGACCCTTAGCTTTGGATGGAGTATTGACATGAATCTTTCCATCACCATCAACTGCTTCAGCTCCTCCATCGTCTCCACCTCTTCAGCCTTCAGCCACCGCAGGAACCTGCGCTCCATGTCCCGAGCAGTTTCATCATACGACCTTCCGGAAGCTCTTGTGCACTCACGGAAGCGTTTCCTGTAAACCTCCGGGGTAAGTCGATACGATTGGAGCACAGCTTTCTTGATCATGTCGTAAACGGTGCATTCATCAAGGTCCAACATGTTATAAGCTTCCCTGGCCTCGCCAGTCAACCTACTCTGCACTAACGCAGCCCAATCCTCTTCCTGTCATTCCTTCAATATTGCTATCCTCTCAAAATGGTCGAAGAAAGCTTCGGCCTCTAGAGGGTCAAAGGTTGGTAGGTCGCGTTCCTGGACCTTGGGGCCATCCCGCCGAGCCGACACTGAGGGCAGCCCGCTCTCCGCCCAACGCATCTCAACCACCTTCTTCGCTTTTATTTCTTCTCGTCGCAGTTGTCTCTCTCCTTCCTATCGTTGCAGTTGGGCTTTGCGCTCCTCACGCTTCAGCTGAGCCTCGCGCTCTTCCCGCTTCAGCTGAGCTTCGCGCTCCTCCCGCTTCAGCTGGGCTTCGCGCTCACACTCCTCTCGCTTCAGCTGAGCTTCACGCTCCTCCGGCTTCAGCTGGGCTTCACGCTCACGCTCCTCTCGCTCCAGCTGAATTTCGCGCTCCTCCCGCTTCAGCTAGGCTTCGCGCTCACGCTCCAGCTGAGCTTCGCGCTACTCCCGCTTCAGCTGGGCTTCACGCTCCTTTCGCTTCAGCTGAGCTTCACGCTTCTCACGCTTCATCTGAGCTTCAAGCTGCATTTTCATTATCTCCAGCTTCATGCTTCTCCTGCTACCACCGCTGTATCCCCTACTGCTGCCTTCGTCGCTTTCGTTCCCACCAACACTGGCAGGTACTTGGGGTGGTCCTTCCCTGGAAGCCTCCTCTTGGGCCTTGAGTTGAGCCATGATCTCACTCCGACGCTCCGTCACCCTGGAGGACCTCAATCTCAACCCAAAATGGTCCGCCACTAGCTGCAGCTGAGCCTTGGTGCACTCTTCCAACTCCTGCTCGTCCCTCGACTCAATAAACTTCTTTACTCTGTCATCCTCCATCTCTAGGCTATTGAGTAACCGTATACAGGGAATACACTAGCGAGCAGTGTAAACCGAGACCAATATCGACCTTAATACACTTGCAATCCTTTGTCCACTGTTGTTCGATGTATCCTGGCAAGGTCGCCACTGTCGGGGTTCACCCCTTTCCAACCTGTGGTCAGGGTTGCTCCCACGGGTCTCAGCCCCCCAGTTCCTGGCGCCACTGTCCGCCCCGGGGCTTCCACAGTCGGCCAAGGGCTGGCCATATACACCCCTGGCGAGTGGGGGAGATTCAACGCGCGGTAGTTTACTGTGCATCCCATACTCAACCTGTGAGCGGTAGTTTATTGTGCACCCCATACTCATCCTGTGAGCGGTAGTTTACTGTGCACCCCATACTCATCCTGTGAGCGGTAGTTTATTGTGCACCCCATACTCATCCTGTGAGCGGTAGTTTACTGTGCACCCCATACTCATCCTGTGAGCGGTAGTTTACTGTGCACCCCATACTCATCCTGTGAGCGGTAGTTTATTGTGCACCCCATACTCATTCTGTGAGCGGTAGTTTATTGTGCACCCCATACTCATCCTGTGAGCGGTAGTTTACTGTGCACCCCATACTCATCCTGTGAGCGGTAGTTTATTGTGCACACCATACTCATCCTGTGAGCAGTAGTTTATTGTGCACCCCATACTCATCCTGTGAGCGGTAGTTTATTGTGCACACCATACTCATCCTGTGAGCAGTAGTTTATTGTGCACACCATACTCATCCTGTGAGCGGTAGTTTATTGTGCACACCATACTCATCCTGTGAGCGGTAGTTTACTGTGCACCCCATACTCATCCTGTGAGCGGTAGTTTACTGTGCACCCCATACTCATCCTGTGAGCGGTAGTTTACTGTGCACCCCATACTCATTATGTGAGCGGCAGTTTACTGTGCACACCATACTCATCCTGTGAGCGGCAGTTTACTGTGCACCCCATACTCATTATGTGAGCGGCAGTTTACTGTGCACCCCATACTCATCCTGTGAGCGGTAGTTTATTGTGCACACCATACTCATCCTGTGAGCGGTAGTTTACTGTGCACACCATACTCATTATGTGAGCGGTAGTTTACTGTGCACCCATACTCATTATGTGAGCGGTAGTTTACTGTGCACCCCATACTCATTATGTGAGCGGTAGTTTACTGTGCACACCATACTTATTATGTGAGCGGTAGTTTACTGTGCACACCATACTCATTATGTGAGCGGCAGTTTACTGTGCACACCATACTCATTATGTGAGCGGCAGTTTACTGTGCACACCATACTCATTATGTGAGCGGCAGTTTACTGTGCACACCATACTTATTATGTGAGCGGTAGTTTACTGTGCACACCATACTCATTATGTGAGCGGCAGTTTACTGTGCACACCATACTTATTATGTGGGGTTGTCAGGTTCCAAGGGGTTGTCATAGCCAGGGGGTGGTAATGGGGGACGAGCTCCCATGACCTATAAAATGCTCCTATACGGCATGCGTCTCAAATAGCCTCTGACAACCAAGTCCAACTCCTGGCCTGCACGGGTGGCTTAGTCTAAGTCCGGCGGAACTGCTTTTACCGACAGGAGAAGGGGCGAGGGCGTGCCTCTGGCGCCTTAAAACCAGCTGCTCCGGGTAGATGGGACTCGATAGCTTGGGAAGGCAGCCCATCTAGGGGAAGGAAAACCCTGATTTTAAACCTCCGCTGCCTTGCGGCCATACCCTTGTTTTTGGGAAGGCTTCAGGAGTCAACCTCGAGGAAAAATCCGGAGTTGGAGCCCCTAAGGCAGTTCATTGTTGACGTCGACCTCGTTCTGGCAGCTCCTGCGACGTTGCTGGAACCATGCGTATTGGCATTTGCCTCTCTATTGGATAATTTCAGCAACGTGGAGAGGGGGGACCTGCTGCATGGGTAACAGCTTCTCCATATCTACCTACCCAGGCTTTGCGCCCTGGAGAGGACACTCCAGCTTCGCCTCACAGCGTCGAACCAACACGGGAAGCGACAGTCTACCGGTTTTAAGTCTTCTGCTCGATTGGCGAAGAGTGTGACGCCAGGGGTTGCTTCCGACGGTGGGAGGGGTCATCGCGCCCCACTGGGCAGCTACCGCCCGCCTCAAGCTGGGCAAACCCCAGCCAATAAGGTGTTGCCTCGCCACGGTCCGTTAACCTCACTGGGTGCGTGGGGTTTAGGGTGAAAACTGACAAGCGGCCCGACAACTTTGCACCAAGCAATACCAAACCAAAGAAGAAAATATCAACTGCCCTAAAGCTGGGCACATGGAACGTCAGGACACTGACACCAGGTTTCTCTGACGACCTGCAAGAAATCAATGACGCCCGAAAAACAGCAATCATCGATAGGGAGCTGAGCAAGCTGCAGATGGATATTGTTGCTCTCCAAGAGACCAGGCTCCCAGGATCAGGATCTGTGAGAGAGAGGACCTTCTCTTTCTTCTGGCAAGGAAAACCTCCAGATGAGACCAGAGAACATGGTGTGGGATTTGCCGTCAGGAATGCACTGTTGGGACACATTATGCCACCGATGGGGGAAACCGAACGAATTCTGTCTCTGCAACTGTACTCCCAAACAGGACCAGTCAATGTAATTAGTGCATACGCACCAACCCTGACTTCTCCAGCAGAGGCAAAGGAAAAATTCTACGATGACCTCAACAGAGTCATAGCGAGAATCCCTGTAAAGGAGCCACTGTTCATCCTCGGCGACTTCAACGCCAGAGTGGGTGCCGAGCACAACATTTGGCCCACTTGCCTGGGTCAATTCGGCATAGGAAGGATGAATGAGAACGGGCAACGTCTGCTAGAACTCTGCTGCCTTCATGGTCTTTGTGTCACCAACACGTTCTTCGGCACAAAGCCTCAACACCGAGTATCTTGGAGACACCCCAGATCCAAGCACTGGCACCAGCTTGACCTGATTCTTACCAGGCGTGCAAGTCTACCCAGCGTCAAGATTACGCGTAGCTACCAGAGTGCTGTCTGTGACACCGACCACTCCCTGGTATGTAGCAGGGTCAAGATGCAACCAAAGAAGATTCATCACTCGAAAAAGGCGGGCAGACCTCGCATCGACACCACCAAGACCCGCAACCAGGACAAGGTGGAAGATTTTGCACACGTGCTCGAGGAAGCTCTACCTGGCCCAGCTGGGGTCACTGCCTGTAAAAGATGGGAGCACTTCAGAGACGCTGTGTTCAACGCTGCCATTTCCACCTTTGGCAAGAAGACCAGCAGGTCGGCAGACTGGTTCGAGGCTCACTCGGAAGAGATGACACCTGTAATCGAAGAGAAGAGAAACGCCTTGGCAGCCTACAAAGCCTGCCCAAGTCGGCGCAACTTACAGATCCTTCGGGCCGTCCGCTGCAAAGTGCAGCAGAGCGCCAGGCGATGTGCCAACAACTATTGGCTCCAGCTCTGCTCCCAGATACAGACTGCAGCGGATACAGGCAATGTAAGGGGAATGTATGACGGCATCAAGCAGGCCCTCGGCCCAATCCAGAAGAAGACCGCTCCTCTGAAATCTGCCACTGGCGAGGTGATTCAGGACCAGACACTGCAGCTGAAGCGCTGGGTCGAGCACTACTCTGAGCTATACGCCAGGGACAATGTGGTCACCGAAGATGCCCTGAGCGCCATTGAGTATCTGCCTGTGTTAATGGAGCTCGACAGTGAACCGACCCTGGAAGAACTCAGCGATGCCCTAGACTCCCTTGCTTCTGGTAAAGCTCCTGGCAAAGATGGCATCCCTGCTGAGACCTTGAAGTGCTGCAGAGGTAGCCTGCTCATGGAGCTGCACGAAATTCTCTGCCTCTGCTGGGAAGAAGGAGAGGTGCCACAGGACATGAGGGATGCCAACATCGTCACACTGTATAAGAATAAAGGTGACAGGGGCGACTGCAACAACTACCGTGGAATCTCCCTCCTCAGTATTGTCGGAAAGCTGTTTGCTCGAGTCGCATTGAAGAGGCTCCAAGTACTTGCAGAGAGAGTTTATCCAGAATCACAATGTGGATTCAGAGCTGGCAGGTCCACCATCGACATGGTCTTTTCCCTCAGACAACTGCAGGAGAAATGCAGGGAACAGAAGCAGCCACTCTTTGTAGCCTTCATAGACCTGACGAAGGCCTTCGACCTCGTCAGCAGGGATGGCCTGTTCAAGATCCTCCCCAAGATCGGATGCCCACCCAGGCTCCTCAGCATCATCAGATCTTTCCATGAGAACATGAGGGGCACCGTGGTCTTTGATGGCCTAACATCAGGCGCCTTTGACATCCGAAGTGGAGTAAAGCAGGGCTGCGTACTGGCTCCAACCCTATTCGGGATTTTCTTCGCAGTTATGCTGCGGCACGCCTTCGGATCTGTCACGGAAGGCATTTACCTCCGGACCAGGTCGGATGGGAAGCTCTTTAACCTCGCCAGGCTGAGAGCCAAGACAAAGGTTCGGCTGAGGTGTCTGCGCGACTTCCTCTTTGCCGACGACGCAGCAGTCACTGCCCACTCAGCTGAAGACCTCCAACGGCTCATAACCCGCTTCAGCGAGGCCTCTCAGGCTTTCGGACTCACCATCAGTCTGAAGAAAACACAAGTCATGGGACAAGGAGTGGACTCCCCACCTGACATCGGCATCTCTGATTCCAAACTGGAAGTTGTTCACGACTTCGTGTTCCTGGGCTCCACAATCTCTGACACCCTCTCTCTTGATACGGAGCTAAACAAACGCATCGGTAAGGCATCTACTACCATGTCCAAACTGACAAAGAGAGTGTGGGCCAACAATAGGCTAACTGAGTATACTAAGATTCAGGTTTACAGATCCTGTGTCCTGAGCACTCTCCTTTATGGCAGTGAGTCTTGGACACTCCGCGCCCGTCAGGAAAGACGGCTGAATGCCTACCACATGCGCTGCCTTCGACACATCTTGGACATCACCTGGCAGGACAAGGTGACAAACAACAACGTCTTGGGGAGAGCAAGAATCACCAGCATGTACACAATGCTGAAACAGAGACGAATGCGCTGGCTCGGGCACGTTGTGCGAATGGGCGACGGCAGGATCCCCAAGGATCTCCTGTATGGAGAGCTGAGGCAGGGAAAGCGTCCAGTAGGCAAGCCCCAGCTACGGTACAAAGACGTATGCAAAAGGGACCTGAAAGCCATGGACGTCGATCTTGCTATATGGGAGACACTGGCTACAGACCGTTCAGCCTGGAGGCAGTCTGTTCAACGAGGTCTCTCCAAGTTCGAGGAGTCACTTGCCAAGGAATCGGAGGCAAAGAGACAGAGAAGGAAAGCCGGTAACCAGGAAGACAGACCAGAATCGGACTTCGTTTGTGCTCGGTGTGGGATGGACTGCCACTCTCGGATTGGCCTCATCAGTCACACCAGACGCTGCACCAGGATTGACAACTAGGGCGCAACTCCATAGTCTCCCGAGACTGAAGGATGCCTACTGCCTACTGTTAGTTTACTGTGCACACCATACTCATTATGTGAGCGGCAGTTTACTGTGCACACCATACTCATTATGTGAGCGGCAGTTTACTGTGCACACCATACTCATTATGTGAGCGGCAGTTTACTGTGCACACCATACTTATTATGTGAGCGGTAGTTTACTGTGCACACCATACTCATTATGTGAGCGGCAGTTTACTGTGCACACCATACTTATTATGTGAGCGGCAGTTTACTGTCCACACCATACTCATTATGTGAGCGGCAGTTTACTGTGCACACCATACTTATTATGTGAGCGGCAGTTTACTGTGCACACCATACTCATTATGTGAGCGGCAGTTTACTGTGCACACCATAGCAGCACATTGCTGTGTGCTGCTATGAAGCTTGCTAATACAAACATAAATCGCAAATATTATTAAATTGAATAAACCTCATGGTCGTCCTGCTGGCACAGTGAGGAGAGTCGTGATGGTCGTCCTGCTGGTACAGTGAGGAGAGTCGTCATGGTCGTCCTGCTGGCACAGTGAGGAGAGTCGTCATGGTCGTCCTGCTGGCACAGTGAGGAGAGTCGTGATGGTCGTCCTGCTGGCACAGCGAGGAGAGTCGTCATGGTCGTCCTGCTGGCACAGTGAGGAGAGTCATCATGGTCGTCCTGCTGGCACAGTGAGGAGAGTCGTCATGGTCGTCCTGCTGGCACAGTGAGGAGAGTCGTGATGGTCGTCCTGCTGGCACAGCGAGGAGAGTCGTCATGGTCGTCCTGCTGGCACAGTGAGGAGAGTCGTGATGGTCGTCCTGCTGGTACAGTGAGGAGAGTCGTCATGGTCGTCCTGCTGGCACAGCGAGGAGAGTCGTCATGGTCGTCCTGCTGGCACAGCGAGGAGAGTCGTCATGGTCGTCCTGCTGGCACAGTGAGGAGAGTCGTCATTCACGTGTTCATGTTCTGTAATAAATTAACAAAGATTCCTAAACACATTTTCATGTGTTACAGTAATTTATTACAGAAAGATTAAAGGGACTGAACTTTAAGAGGTAATAATTTACTAAAAATAAAAATATTTCGAGAGAAAAGGTAAAGTTTAAGATGATAATGTATATGGTGGGGAAGACCTCTCCCTGTGGTGGGGAAGACCTCTCCCTGTGGCGGGGAAGACCTCTCCATGTGGTGGGGAAGACCTCTCCCTGTGGTGGGGAAGACCTCTCCCTGTGGTGGGGAAGACCTCTCCCTGTGGTGGGGAAGACCTCTCCCTGTGGTGGGGAAGACCTCTCCCTGTGGTGGGGAAGACCTCTCCCTGTGGTGGGGAAGACCTCTCCCTGTGGCGGGGAAGACCTCTCCCTGTGGTGGGGAAGAAATCTCTCTGTGGTGGGGAAGACCTCTCCCTGTGGTGAGGAAGACCTCTCCCTGTGGTGGGGAAGACCTCTCCCTGTGGCGTGAAAGACCTCTCCCTGTGGTGGGGAAGACCTCTCCCTGTGGTGGGGAAGACCTCTCCCTGTGGTGGGGAAGACCTCTCCCTGTGGTGGAGAAGACCTCTCCCTGTGGTGGAGAAGACCTCTCCCTGTGGTGGGGAAGACCTCTCCCTGTGGTGGGGAAGACCTCTCCCTGTGGTGGGAAAGACCTCTCCCTGTGGTGGGGAAGACCTCTCCCTGTGGTGGGGAAGACCTCTCCCTGTGGTGGGGAAGACCTCTCCCTGTGGTGGAGAAGACCTCTCCCTGTGGTGGAGAAGACCTCTCCCTGTGGTGGGGAAGACCTCTCCCTGTGGTGGGGAAGACCTCTCCCTGTGGTGGGGAAGACCTCTCCCTGTGGTGGGGAAGACCTCTCCCTGTGGTGGGGAAGACCTCTCCCTGTGGTGGGGAAGACCTCTCCCTGTGGTGGGGAAGACCTCTCCCTGTGGTGGGGAAGACCTCTCCCTGTGGTGGGGAAGACCTCTCCCTGTGGTGGGGAAGACCTCTCCCAGTGGAGGGGAAGACCTCTCCCTGTGGTGGGGAAGACCTCTCCCTGTGGTGGGGAACACCTCTCCCTGTGGTGGGGAAGACCTGTCCCTGTGGTGGGGAAGACCTCTCCCAGTGGAGGGGAAGACCTCTTCCTGTGGTGGGGAAGACCTCTCCCTGTGGTGGGGAACACCTCTCCCTGTGGCGGAGAAGACCTCTCCCTGTGGTGGGGAAGACCTCTCCCTGTGGTGGGGAAGACCTCTCCCTGTGGTGGAGAAGACCTCTCCCTGTGGTGGAGAAGACCTCTCCCTGTGGTGGGGAAAACCTCTCCCTGTGGTGGAGAAGACCTAACCCTGTGTTGGAGAAGACCTCTCCCTGTGGTGGAGAAGACCTCTCCCTGTGGTGGGGAAGACCTCTCCCTGTGGTGGAGAAGACCTCTCCCTGTGGTGGAGAAGACCTCTCCCTGTGGCGGGGAAGACCTCTCCCTGTGGTGGGGAAGACCTCTCCCTGTGGTGGGAAAGACCTCTCCCTGTGCTGGGGAAGACCTCTCCCTGTGGTGGGGAAGACTTCTCCCTGTGGTGGGGAAGACCTCTCCCTGTGGTGGGGAAGACCTCTCCCTGTGGTGGGGAAGACCTCTCCCTGTGGTGGGGAAGACCTCTCCCTGTGGTGGGGAAGACCTCTCCCTGTGGTGGGGAACACCTCTCCCTGTGGTGGGGAAGACCTCTCCCTGTGGTAGGGAAGACCTCTCCCAGTGGAGCGGAAGACCTCTCCCTGTGGTGGGAAAGACCTCTCCCTGTGGCTGGGGAAGACCTCTCCCTGTGGTGGGGAAGACCTCTCCCTGTAGTGGGGAAGACCTCTCCCTGTGGTGGGGAAGACCTCTCCCTGTGGTGGGGAAGACCTCTCCCTGTGGTGGGGAAGACCTCTCCCTGTGGTGGGGAAGACCTCTCCCTGTGGTGGGGAAGACCTCTCCCTGTGGTGGGGAAGACCTCTCCCTGTGGTGGGGAAGACCTCTCCCAGTGGAGGGGAAGACCTCTCCCTGTGGTGGGGAAGACCTCTCCCTGTGGTGGGGAACACCTCTCCCTGTGGTGGGGATGACCTCTCCCTGTGGTGGGGAAGACCTCTCCCAGTGGAGGGGAAGACCTCTCCCTGTGGTGGGGAAGACCTCTCCCTGTGGTGGGGAACACCTCTCCCTGTGGCGGAGAAGACCTCTCCCTGTGGTGGGGAAGACCTCTCCCTGTGGTGGGGAAGACCTCTCCCTGTGGTGGAGAAGACCTCTCCCTGTGGTGGAGAAGACCTCTCCCTGTGGTGGGGAAAACCTCTCCCTGTGGTGGAGAAGACCTAACCCTGTGTTGGAGAAGACCTCTCCCTGTGGTGGAGAAGACCTCTCCCTGTGGTGGGGAAGACCTCTCCCTGTGG
Organism: Procambarus clarkii; assembly: GCF_040958095.1. Taxonomy (NCBI): domain Eukaryota; kingdom Metazoa; phylum Arthropoda; class Malacostraca; order Decapoda; family Cambaridae; genus Procambarus; species Procambarus clarkii. The sequence goes on from NW_027189136.1 coordinate 2,453,138, forward strand.
TGGAGAAGACCTCTCCCTGTGGTGGAGAAGACCTCTCCCTTTGGTGGGGAAGACCTCTCCCTGTGGCGGGGAAGACCTCTCCCTGTGGTGGGGAAGACCTCTCTCTGTGGTGGGAAACACCTCTCCCTGTGCTGGGGAAGACCTCTCCCTGTGGTGGGGAAGACTTCTCCCTGTGGTGGGGAAGACCTCTCCCTGTGGTGGGGAAGACCTCTCCCTGTGGTGGGGAAGACCTCTCCCTGTGGTGGGGAAGACCTCTCCCTGTGGTGGGGAAGACCTCTCCCTGTGGTGGGGAAGACCTCTCCCTGTGGTGGGGAAGACTTCTCCCTGTGGTGGGAAGACCTCTCCCTGTGGTGGGGAAGACCTCTCCCTGTGGTGGGGAAGACTTCTCCCTGTGGTGGGAAGACCTCTCCCTGTGGTGAGAAAGACCTCTCCCTGTGCTGGGAAAGACCTCTCCCTGTGCTGGGAAACACCTCTCCCTGTGGTGGGGAAGACTTCTCCCTGTGGTGGGGAAGACCTCTCCCTGTGGTGGGGAAGACCTCTCCCTGTGGTGGGGAAGACCTCTCCCTGTGGTGGGGAAGACCTCTCCCTGTGGTGGGGAAGACCTCTCCCTGTGGTGGGGAAGACCTCTCCCTGTGGTGGGGAAGACCTCTCCCTGTGGTGGGGAAGACCTCTCCCTGTGCTGGGAAAGACCTCTCCCTGTGCTGGGAAACACCTCTCCCTGTGCTGGGAAAGACCTCTCCTTGTGGTGGGAAAGACCTCTCCCTGTGGTGGGAAAGACCTCTCCTTCTGGTGGGAAAGACCTCTCCCTGTGGTGGGAAAGACCTCTCCTTGTGGTGGGAAAGACCTCTCCCTGTGCTGGGAAAGACCTCTCCTTGTGGTGGGAAAGACCTCTCCCTGTGCTGGGAAAGACCTCTCCTTGTGGTGGGAAAGACCTCTCCCTGTGCTGGGAAAGACCTCTCCTTGTGGTGGGAAAGACCTCTCCCTCTTCTGGGAAAGACCTCTCCCTGTGGTGGGAAAGACCTCTCCCTGTGCTGGGGAAGACCTCTCCCTGTGGTGGGGAAGACCTCTCCCTGTGGTGGAGAAGACCTCTCCATGTGGTGGAGAAGACCTCTCCCTGTGGTGGGGAAAACCTCTCCCTGTGGTGGAGAAGACCTAACCCTGTGTTGGAGAAGACCTCTCCCTGTGGTGGAGAAGACCTCTCCCTGTGGTGGGGAAGACCTCTCCCTGTGGTGGAGAAGACCTCTCCCTGTGGTGGAGAAGACCTCTCCCTGTGGCGGGGAAGACCTCTCCCTGTGGTGGGGAAGACCTCTCCCTGTGGTGGGAAAGACCTCTCCCTGTGCTGGGGAAGACCTCTCCCTGTGGTGGGGAAGACCTCTCCCTGTGGTGGGGAAGACCTCTCCCAGTGGAGGGGAAGACCTCTCCCTGTGGTGGGAAAGACCTCTCCCTGTGCTGGGGAAGACCTCTCCCTGTGGTGGGAAAGACCTCTCCCTGTGCTGGGGAAGACCTCTCCCTGTGGCGGGGAAGACTTCTCCCTGTGGTGGGGAAGACCTCTCCCTGTGGTGGGGAAGACCTCTCCCGTGGTGGGGAAGACCTCTCCCTGTGGTGGGGAAGACCTCTCCCTGTGGTGGGGAAGACCTCTCCCTGTGGTGGAGAAGACCTCTCCCTGTGGTGGAGAAGACCTCTCCCTGTGGTGGGGAAAACCTCTCCCTGTGGTGGAGAAGACCTAACCCTGTGTTGGAGAAGACCTCTCCCTGTGGAGGAGAAGACCTCTCCCTGTGGTGGGGAAGACCTCTCCCTGTGGTGGAGAAGACCTCTCCCTGTGGTGGAGAAGACCTCTCCCTGTGGTGGGGAAGACCTCTCCCTGTGGCGGGGAAGACCTCTCCCTGTGGTGGGGAAGACCTCTCTCTGTGGTGGGAAACACCTCTCCCTGTGCTGGGGAAGACCTCTCCCTGTGGTGGGGAAGACTTCTCCCTGTGGTGGGGAAGACCTCTCCCTGTGGTGGGGAAGACCTCTCCCTGTGGTGGGGAAGACCTCTCCCTGTGGTGGGGAAGACCTCTCCCTGTGGTGGGGAAGACCTCTCCCTGTGGTGGGGAAGACCTCTATCTGTGGTGGGGAAGACTTCTCCCTGTGGTGGGAAGACCTCTCCCTGTGGTGGGGAAGACCTCTCCCTGTGGTGGGGAAGACTTCTCCCTGTGGTGGGAAGACCTCTCCCTGTGGTGAGAAAGACCTCTCCCTGTGCTGGGAAAGACCTCTCCCTGTGCTGGGAAACACCTCTCCCTGTGCTGGGAAAGACCTCTCCTTGTGGTGGGAAAGACCTCTCCCTGTGGTGGGAAAGACCTCTCCTTGTGGTGGGAAAGACCTCTCCCTGTGGTGGGAAAGACCTCTCCTTGTGGTGGGAAAGACCTCTCCCTGTGCTGGGAAAGACCTCTCCTTGTGGTGGGAAAGACCTCTCCCTGTGCTGGGAAGGCCTCTCCTTGTGGTGGGAAAGACCTCTCCCTGTGCTGGGAAAGACCTCTCCTTGTGGTGGGAAAGACCTCTCCCTGTTCTGGGAAAGACCTCTCCCTGTGGTGGGAAAGACCTCTCCCTGTGCTGGGGAAGACCTCTCCCTGTGGTGGGGAAGACCTCTCCCTGTGGTGGAGAAGACCTCTCCATGTGGTGGAGAAGACCTCTCCCTGTGGTGGGGAAAACCTCTCCCTGTGGTGGAGAAGACCTAACCCTGTGTTGGAGAAGACCTCTCCCTGTGGTGGAGAAGACCTCTCCCTGTGGTGGGGAAGACCTCTCCCTGTGGTGGAGAAGACCTCTCCCTGTGGTGGAGAAGACCTCTCCCTGTGGCGGGGAAGACCTCTCCCTGTGGTGGGGAAGACCTCTCCCTGTGGTGGGAAATACCTCTCCCTGTGCTGGGGAAGACCTCTCCCTGTGGTGGGGAAGACCTCTCCCTGTGGTGGGGAAGACCTCTCCCAGTGGAGGGGAAGACCTCTCCCTGTGGTGGGAAAGACCTCTCCCTGTGCTGGGGAAGACCTCTCCCTGTGGTGGGAAAGACCTCTCCCTGTGCTGGGGAAGACCTCTCCCTGTGGCGGGGAAGACTTCTCCCTGTGGTGGGGAAGACCTCTCCCTGTGGTGGGGAAGACCTCTCCCGTGGTGGGGAAGACCTCTCCCTGTGGTGGGGAAGACCTCTCCCTGTGGTGGGGAAGACCTCTCCCTGTGGTGGGGAACACCTCTCCCTGTGGTGGGGAAGACCTCTCCCTGTGGTGGGGAAGACCTCTCCCAGTGGAGGGGAAGACCTCTCCCTGTGGTGGGAAAGACCTCTCCCTGTGGTGGGGAAGACCTCTCCCTGTGGTGGGGAAGACCTCTCCCTGTGGTGGGGAAGACCTCTCCCTGTGGTGGGGAAGACCTCTCCCTGTGGTGGGGAAGACCTCTCCCTGTGGTGGGGAAGACCTCTCCCAGTGGAGGGGAAGACCTCTCCCTGTGGTGGGGAAGACCTCTCCCTGTGGTGGGGAACACCTCTCCCTGTGGTGGGGATGACCTCTCCCTGTGGTGGGGAAGACCTCTCCCAGTGGAGGGGAAGACCTCTCCCTGTGGTGGGGAAGACCTCTCCCTGTGGTGGGGAACACCTCTCCCTGTGGTGGAGAAGACCTCTCCCTGTAGGTGGGGAAGACCTCTCCCTGTGGTGGGGAAGACCTCTCCCTGTGGTGGAGAAGACCTCTCCCTGTGGTGGAGAAGACCTCTCCCTGTGGTGGGGAAAACCTCTCCCTGTGGTGGAGAAGACCTAACCCTGTGTTGGAGAAGACCTCTCCCTGTGGTGGAGAAGACCTCTCCCTGTGGTGGGGAAGACCTCTCCCTGTGGTGGGGAAGACCTCTCCCTGTGGTGCAGAAGACCTCTCCCTGTGGTGGGGAAGACCTCTCCCTGTGGCGGGGAAGACCTCTCCCTGTAGGTGGGGAAGACCTCTCTCTGTGGTGGGAAAGACCTCTCCCTGTGCTGGGGAAGACCTCTCCCTGTGGTGGGGAAGACTTCTCCCTGTGGTGGGAAGACCTCTCCCAGTGGTGGGGAAGACCTCTCCCTGTGGTGGGGAAGACTTCTCCCTGTGGTGGGAAGACCTCTCCCTGTGGTGAGAAAGACCTCTCCCTGTGCTGGGAAAGACCTCTCCCTGTGCTGGGAAACACCTCTCCCTGTGCTGGGAAAGACCTCTCCTTGTGGTGGGAAAGACCTCTCCCTGTGCTGGGAAAGACCTCTCCCTCTGGTGGGAAAGACCTCTCCTTGTGGTGGGAAAGACCTCTCCTTGTGCTGGGAAAGACCTCTCCTTGTGGTGGGAAAGACCTCTCCCTGTGCTGGGAAAGACCTCTCCTTGTGGTGGGAAAGACCTCTCCCTGTGCTGGGAAAGACCTCTCCTTGTGGTGGGAAAGACCTCTCCCTGTTCTGGGAAAGACCTCTCCCTGTGGTGGGAAAGACCTCTCCCTGTGGTGGAGAAGACCTCTCCCAGTGGAGGGGAAGACCTCTCCCTGTGGTGGGGAAGACCTCTCCCTGTGGTGGGGAACACCTCTCCCTGTGTTGGGGATGACCTCTCCCTGTGGTGGGGAAGACCTCTCCCAGTGGAGGGGAAGACCTCTCCCTGTGGTGGGGAAGACCTCTCCCTGTGGTGGGGAACACCTCTCCCTGTGGTGGAGAAGACCTCTCCCTGTGGTGGGGAAGACCTCTCCCTGTGGTGGGGAAGACCTCTCCCTGTGGTGGAGAAGACCTCTCCCTGTGGTGGAGAAGACCTCTCCCTGTGGTGGGGAAAACCTCTCCCTGTGGTGGAGAAGACCTAACCCTGTGTTGGAGAAGACCTCTCCCTGTGGTGGAGAAGACCTCTCCCTGTGGTGGGGAAGACCTCTCCCTGTGGTGGGGACGACCTTTACCTGTGGTGGAGAAGACCTCTCCCTGTGGTGGGGAAGACCTCTCCCTGTGGCGGGGAAGACCTCTCCCTGTGGTGGGGAAGACCTCTCTCTGTGGTGGGAAAGACCTCTCCCTGTGCTGGGGAAGACCTCTCCCTGTGGTGGGGAAGACTTCTCCCTGTGGTGGGAAGACCTCTCCCAGTGGTGGGGAAGACCTCTCCCTGTGGTGGGGAAGACTTCTCCCTGTGGTGGGAAGACCTCTCCCTGTGGTGAGAAAGACCTCTCCCTGTGCTGGGAAAGACCTCTCCCTGTGCTGGGAAACACCTCTCCCTGTGCTGGGAAAGACCTCTCCTTGTGGTGGGAAAGACCTCTCCCTGTGCTGGGAAAGACCTCTCCCTCTGGTGGGAAAGACCTCTCCTTGTGGTGGGAAAGACCTCTCCTTGTGCTGGAAAAGACCTCTCCTTGTGGTGGGAAAGACCTCTCCCTGTGCTGGGAAAGACCTCTCCTTGTGTTGGGAAAGACCTCTCCCTGTGCTGGGACCTCTCCTTGTGGTGGGAAAGACCTCTCCCTGTTCTGGGAAAGACCTCTCCCTGTGGTGGGAAAGACCTCTCCCTGTGCTGGGAAGACCTCTCCCTGTGGTGGGGAAGACCTCTCCCTGTGGTGGAGAAGACCTCTCCCTGTGGTGGAGAAGACCTCTCCCTGTGGTGGGGAAAACCTCTCCCTGTGGTGGAGAAGACCTAACCCTGTGTTGGAGAAGACCTCTCCCTGTGGTGGAGAAGACCTCTCCCTGTGGTGGGGAAGACCTCTCCCTGTGGTGGAGAAGACCTCTCCCTGTGGTGGAGAAGACCTCTCCCTGTGGCGGGGAAGACCTCTCCCTGTGGTGGGGAAGACCTCTCCCTGTGGTGGGAAAGACCTCTCCCTGTGCTGGGGAAGACCTCTCCCTGTGGTGGGGAAGACCTCTCCCTGTGGTGGGGAAGACCTCTCCCAGTGGAGGGGAAGACCTCTCCCTGTGGTGGGAAAGACCTCTCCCTGTGCTGGGGAAGACCTCTCCCTGTGGCGGGGAAGACTTCTCCCTGTGGTGGGGAAGACCTCTCCCTGTGGTGGGGAAGACCTCTCCCGTGGTGGGGAAGACCTCTCCCTGTGGTGGGGAAGACCTCTCCCTGTGGTGGGGAAGACCTCTCCCTGTGGTGGGGAAGACCTCTCCCTGTGGTGGGGAAGACCTCTCCCTGTGGTGGGGAAGACCTCTCCCAGTGGAGGGGAAGACCTCTCCCTGTGGTGGGAAAGACCTCTCCCTGTGCTGGGGAAGACCTCTCCCTGTGGTGGGGAAGACCTCTCCCTGTAGTGGGGAAGACCTCTCCCTGTGGTGGGGAAGACCTCTCCCTGTGGTGGGGAAGACCTCTCCCTGTGGTGGGGAAGACCTCTCCCTGTGGTGGGAAAGACCTCTCCCTGTGGTGGGGAAGACCTCTCCCTGTGGTGGGGAAGACCTCTCCCTGTGGTGGGGAAGACCTCTCCCAGTGGAGGGGAAGACCTCTCCCTGTGGTGGGGAAGACCTCTCCCTGTGGTGGGGAACACCTCTCCCTGTGGTGGGGATGACCTCTCCCTGTGGTGGGGAAGACCTCTCCCAGTGGAGGGAAGACCTCTCCCTGTGGTGGGGAAGACCTCTCCCTGTGGTGGGGAACACCTCTCCCTGTGGTGGAGAAGACCTCTCCCTGTGGTGGGGAAGACCTCTCCCTGTGGTGGGGAAGACCTCTCCCTGTGGTGGAGAAGACCTCTCCCTGTGGTGGAGAAGACCTCTCCCTGTGGTGGGGAAAACCTCTCCCTGTGGTGGAGAAGACCTAACCCTGTGTTGGAGAAGACCTCTCCCTGTGGTGGAGAAGACCTCTCCCTGTGGTGGGGAAGACCTCTCCCTGTGGTGGGGAAGACCTCTCCCTGTGGTGGAGAAGACCTCTCCCTGTGGTGGGGAAGACCTCTCCCTGTGGTGGGGAAGACCTCTCCCTGTGGTGGGGAAAACCTCTCCCTGTGGTGGAGAAGACCTAACCCTGTGTTGGAGAAGACCTCTCCCTGTGGTGGGGAAGACTTCTCCCTGTGGTGGGGAAGACCTCTCCCTGTGGTGGGGAAGACCTCTCCCTGTGGTGGGGAAGACCTCTCCCTGTGGTAGGGAAGACCTCTCCCTGTGGTGGGGAAGACCTCTCCCTGTGGTGGGGAAGACCTCTCCCTGTGGTGGGGAAGACTTCTCCCTGTGGTGGGAAGACCTCTCCCTGTGGTGGGGAAGACCTCTCCCTGTGGTGGGGAAGACTTCTCCCTGTGGTGGGAAGACCTCTCCCTGTGGTGAGAAAGACCTCTCCCTGTGCTGGGAAAGACCTCTCCCTGTGCTGGGAAACACCTCTCCCTGTGCTGGGAAAGACCTCTCCTTGTGGTGGGAAAGACCTCTCCCTGTGCTGGGAAAGACCTCTCCCTGTGCTGGGAAAGACCTCTCCTTGTGGTGGGAAAGACCTCTCCCTGTGCTGGGAAAGACCTCTCCTTGTGGTGGGAAAGACCTCTCCCTGTGCTGGGAAAGACCTCTCCTTGTGGTGGGAAAGACCTCTCCCTGTTCTGGGAAAGACCTCTCCCTGTGGTGGGGAAGACCTCTCCCTGTGGTGGAGAAGACGTCTCCCTGTGGTGGAGAAGACCTCTCCCTGTGGTGGGGAAGACCTCTCCCTGTGGTGGAGAAGACCTCTCCCTGTGGTGGAGAAGACCTCTCCCTGTGGTGGGGAAGACCTCTCCCTGTGGCGGGGAAGACCTCTCCCTTTGGTGGGGAAGACCTCTCCCTGTGGTGGGAAAGACCTCTCCCTGTGCTGGGGAAGACCTCTCCCTGTGGTGGGGAAGACTTCTCCCTGTGGTGGGGAAGACCTCTCTCTGTGGTGGGGAAGACCTCTCCCTGTGGTGGGGAAGACCTCTCCCTGTGGTGGGGAAGACCTCTCCCTGTGGTGGGGAAGACCTCTCCCTGTGGTGGGGAAGACCTCTCCCTGTGGTGGGGAAGAGTTCTCCCTGTGGTGGGAAGACCTCTCCCTGTGGTGGGGAAGACCTCTCCCTGTGGTGGGGAAGACTTCTCCCTGTGGTGGGAAGACCTCTCCCTGTGGTGAGAAAGACCTCTCCCTGTGCTGGGAAAGACCTCTCCCTGTGCTGGGAAACACCTCTCCCTGTGCTGGGAAACACCTCTCCTTGTGGTGGGAAAGACCTCTCCCTGTGCTGGGAAAGACCTCTCCTTGTGGTGGGAAAGACCTCTCCCTGTGGTGGGAAAGACCTCTCCTTGTGGTGGGAAAGACCTCTCCCTGTGCTGGGAAAGACCTCTCCTTGTGGTGGGAAAGACCTCTCCCTGTGCTGGGAAAGACCTCTCCTTGTGGTGGGAAAGACCTCTCCCTGTGCTGGGAAAGACCTCTCCTTGTGGTGGGAAAGACCTCTCCCTGTTCTGGGAAAGACCTCTCCCTGTGGTGGGAAAGACCTCTCCCTGTGCTGGGGAAGACCTCTCCCTGTGGTGGGAAAGACCTCTCCCTGTGGTGGAGAAGACCTCTCCTTGTGGTGGGGAAGACCTCTCCCTGTGCTGGGAAAGACCTCTTCTTGTGGTGGGAAAGACCTCTCCCTGTTCTGGGAAAGACCTCTCCCTGTGGTGGAAAAGACCTCTCCCTGTGCTGGGGAAGACCTCTCCCTGTGGTGGAGAAGACTTCTCCCTGTGGTGGGGAAGACCTCTCCCTGTGGTGGGAAAGACCTCTCCCTGTGCTGGGGAAGACCTCTCCCTGTGGTGGAGAAGACCTCTCCCTGTGGTGGGGAAGACCTCTCCCTGTGGTGGGAAAGACCTCTCCCTGTGCTGGGAAAGACCTCTCCCTGTGGTGGGAAAGACCTCTCCCTGTGCTGGAGAAGACCTCTCCCTGTGGTGGAGAAGACCTCTCCCTGTGGTGGGGAAGACCTCTCCCTGTGGTGCAGAAGAAAGCTAACCTATAAATAGCCACTACAAGAGTTCTGACCTGTGGAGGGTTGTAATATATCATCATAACAAGAAAGGCAGCGTGTGGGGACGGGGCGAGCTATTCTGGCCGCAAGATGGCATCAGGGCGTGAGCGCACGCAGCCCCGAGCCCCAAGGAACTCCCCAGACGCAGCCCCGAGCCCTAAGGAACTCCCCAGACGCAGCCCCGAGCCCCACGGAACTCCCCAGACGCAGCCCGCGTGTGTTTATATTCGTGTCCCGGCTCTGGTAATCAATTGAGCAGCGATATTATGTTGCAGACTCCCCGACATTTCACTCACCGCTACAAGAGGCTACATTCCTCTGCAACACGCGCCTTCTTGCACTTAATGGCTTTCATTATCAGCTTTGTCTACGTGCATCCTCTTTTATTTTTTTTAATCTCGGACTTAAACTCTTTATTTTATTCCTCATCAGAGACTATTTGTATCTTGCTTATTGTGAAAATTATGTCATTTATGGAAGAGGAAGTCAACAATATGATTTTGTCATATAAATGTGCATAGTTGGGTGGGGAAATTTTGAAAATGTTTTACCAGAAGCAAATTACCTGGTACCCATCATTAGGAATCTTCCAGTGAACCACCAGCAGCAACCTTCCAGTGACCCACCAGCAGCAACCATCCAGTGACCCACCAATAGGAAACTTCCAGTGGCCCACCAGCAGCAACCATCCAGTGACCCACCATCAGCAACCATTAGTGACCCACTAGCAGCGACCTTCCACTGACCCACCAGCAGCAGCAATCCCGTGACCCACCAGCAGCAACCATCCAGTTACCCACCAGCAGCAACCATCCAGTGACCCACCAGCAGCAACCTTCCAGTGACCCACCAGCAGCAACCATCCAGTGACCCACCAGCAGCAACCATCCAGTGACCCACCAGCAGCAACCATCCAGTGACCCACCTGCAGCAACCTTCCAGTGACCCACCAGCAGCAACCATCCAGTGACCCACCAGCAGCAACCTTCCAGTGACCCACCAGCAGCAACCTTCCAGTTACCCACCAGCAGCAACCATCCAGTGACCCATCAGCAGCAGCAATCCCTTGACCCACCAGCAGCAACCATCCAGTGACCCACCAGCAGCAACCATCCAGTGACCCACCAGCAGCAACCATCCAGTGACCCACCAGTAGCAACCTTCCAGTGACCCACCAGCAGCAACCTTCCAGTGACCCACCAGCAGCAACCTTAAGTGACCCACCAGCAGCAGCAATCCCGTGACCCACCAGCAGCAACCTTCCAGTGACCCACCAGCAGCAACCTTCCAGTGACCCACCAGCAGCAACCTTCCAGTGACCCACCAGCAGCAACCATCCAGTGACCCACCAGCAGCAACCATCCAGTGACCCACCAGCAGCAACCATCCAGTGACCCACCTGCAGCAACCTTCCAGTGACCCACCAGCAGCAACCATCCAGTGACCCACCAGCAGCAACCTTCCAGTGACCCACCAGTAGCAACCTTCCAGTTACCCACCAGCAGCAACCATCCAGTGACCCACCAGCAGCAGCAATCCCTTGACCCACCAGCAGCAACCATCCAGTGACCCACCAGCAGCAACCGTCCAGTGACCCAACAGCAGCAACCATCCAGTGACCCACCAGCAGCAACTTTCCAGTGACCCACCAGCAGCAACCTTCCAGTGACCCACCAGCAGCAACCATCCAGTGACCCACCAGCAGCAACCTTCCAGTGACCTACCAGCAGCAACCTTCCAGTGACCCACCATCAGCAACATTCCAGTGACCCACTAGCAGCGACCTTCCACTGACCCACCAGCAGCAACCTTCCAGTGACCCACCAGCAGCAACCATCCAATTACCCACCAGCAGGAACCATCAAGTGACCCACCAGCAGCAACCTTCCAGTGACCCACCAGCAGCAACCATCCAGTGACCCACCAGCAGCAACCATCCAGTGACCCACCAGCAGCAACCTTCCAGTGACCCACCAGCAGCAACCTTCCAGTGACCCACCAGCAGCAACCTTCCAGTGACCCACCAGCAGCAACCTTCCAGTGACCCACCCGCAGCAACCTTCTAGTGACCCACCAGCAGCAACCTTCTAGTGACCCACGAGCAGCAACCATCCAGTGACCCACAAGAAGCAACCATCCAGTGACCCACCAGCAGCATCCTTCGAGTGACCCACAAGCATCAACCATCCAGTGACCCATCAGCAGCCATCCATTGACCCACCAGCAGCAACCTTCCAGTGACCCACCAGCAGCATCCTTCCAGTGACCCACCAGCAGCAACCTTCCAGTGACCCACCAGCAGCAACCATCCAGTGACCAACCAGCAGCAACCTTCTAGTGACCCACCAGCAGCAACCATCCAGTGACCCACCAGCAGCAACCATCTAGTGACCCACCAGCAGCAACCATCCAGTGACTAACCAGCAGCAACCTTCCAGTGACCCACCAGCAGCAACCTTCTAGTGACCCACCAGCAGCAACCATCCAGTGACCAACCAGCAGCAACCTTTTAGTGACCCACCAGCAGCAACCATCCAGTGACCCACCAGCAGCAACCATCTAGTGACCCACCAGCAGCAACCATCCAGTGACCAACCAGCAGCAACCTTCCAGTGACCCACCAGCAGCAACCATCCAGTGACCCACCAGCAGCAACCATCCAGTGACCAACCAGCAGCAACCTTCCAGTGACCCACCAGCAGCAACCTTCTAGTGACCCACCAGCAGCAACCTTCTAGTGACCCACCAGCAGCAACCATCCAGTGACCCACCAGCAGCAACCCTCCAGTGACCAACCAGCAGCAACCTTCCAGTGACCCACCAGCAGCAACCTTCTAGTGACCCACCAGCAGCAACCTTCTAGTGACCCACCAGCAGCAACCATCCAGTGAACCACCAGCAGCAACCCTCCAGTGACCCACTAGCAGCAACCTTCCAGTTACCCACCAGAAGCAACCATCCAGTGTTCTACCAGCAGCAGCAATCCCGTGACCCACCAGCAGCAACCGTCCAGTGACCCACCAGCAGCAACCATCCAGTGACCAACCAGCAGCAACCATCCAGTGACCCACCAGCAGCAACCATCCAGTGACCCACCAGCAGCAACCGTCCAGTGACTCACCAGCAGCAACTATCCAGTGACCCACCAGCAGCAGCCTATCCAGTGACCCACCAACAGCAACCTTCCAGTGACCCACCAGCAGCAACCATCTAGTGACCCACGAGCAGTAACCTTCCAGTTACCCACCAGCAGCAACCATCCAATGACCCACCAGCAGCAGTAATCCCGTGACCCACCAGCAGCAACCATCCCGTGACCCACCAGCAGCAACCATCCAGTGACCCACCAGCAGCAACCATCCAGTGACCCACCAGCAGTTATCCAGTGATCCATCAGCAGCAACCTTCCAGTGACTCACCAGCAGCAACCTTCGATTGACCCTCCAGCAGCAACCATCCAGTGACCCACCAGCAGCAACCATCCAGTGACCCACCAGCAGCAACCTTCCAGTGACCCACCAGCAGCAACCTTCCAGTGACCCACCAGCAGCAAACATCCAGTGACCCACCAGCACCAGCCATCCAGTGACCCAGCAGCAGCAACCTTCCAGTGACCCACCAGCAGCAACCATCCAGTGACCCACCACCAGCAACCATCCAGTGACCCACCAGCACCAGCCATCCAGTGACCAACCAGCAGCAACCATCCAGTGACCCACCAGCAGCAACCATCCAGTGACCCACCAGCAGCAACCATCCAGTGACCCACCAGCAGCAACCTTCCAGTGACCCACCAACAGCAACCTTCCAGTGACCCACCAGCAGCAACCATCCAGTGACCCACGAGCAGTAACCTTCCAGTTACCCACCAGCAGCAACCATCCAGTGACCCACCAGCAGCAGCAATCCCGTGACCCACCAGCAGCAACCATCCCGTTACCCACCAGCAGCAACCATCCAGTGACCCACCAGCAGCAACCATCCAGTGACCCACCAGCAGTTATCCAGTGATCCATCAGCAGCAACCTTCCAGTGACCCACCAGCAGCAACCTTCCAGTGACCCTCCAGCCGCAACCTTCCAGTGACCCACCAGCAGCAACCTTCAAGTTACCCACCAGCAGCAACCATCCAGTTACCCACCAGCAGCAACCATCCAGTGACCCACCTGCAGCAACCTTCCAGTGACCCACCAGCAGCATACATCCAGTGACCCACCAGCAGCAACCTTCCAGTGACCCTCCAGCCGCAACCTTACAGTGACCCACCAGCAGCAACCTTCAAGTTACCCACCAGCAGCAACCATCCAGTTACCCACCAGCAGCAACCATCCAGTGACCCACCTGCAGCAACCTTCCAGTGACCCACCAGCAGCAACCATTCAGTAACCCACCAGCAGCAACCATCCAGTTACCCACCAGCAGCAGCAATCCCGTGACCCACCAGCAGCAACCTTCCAGTGACCCACCAGCAGCAACCTTCCAGTGACCCACCAGCAGCAACCATCCAGTGACCCACCAGCAGCAACCTTCCAGTGACCCACCAGCAGCAACCATCCAGTGACCCACCAGCAGCAACCATCCAGTGACCCACCAGCAGCAACCTTCCAGTGACCCACCAGCAGCAACCATCCAGTGACCCACCAGCAGCAACCATCCAGTGACCCTCCAGCAGCAACCATCCAGTGACCCACCTGCAGCAACCTTCTAGTGACCAACCAGCAGTAACCTTCCAGTGACCCACCAGCAGCATCCATCCAGTGACCCACCAGCAGCAACCTTCCAGTGACCCACCAGCAGCAACCATCCAGTGACCCACCAGCAGTAACCTTCCAGTTACCCACTAACAGCAACCATCCAGTGACCCACCAGCAGCAGCAATCCCGTGACCCACCAGCAGCAACCTTCCAGGGACCCACCAGCAGCAACCTTCCAGTGACCCACCAGCAGCAACTATCCAGTGACCCACCAGCAGCAGCATTCCCGTGACTACCAGCAGCAACTTTCCAGTGACCCACCAGCAGCAACCTTCCAGTGACCCACCAGCAGCAACCATCCAGTGACCCACCAGCAGCAGCAATCCCGTGACCCACAAGCAGCAACCTTCCAGTGACCCACCAGCAGCAACCTTCCAGTGACCCACCAGCAGCAACTATCCAGTGACCCACTAGAAGCAACCTTCCAGTGACCCACCAGTAGCAACCGTCCAGTGACCCACCAGCAGCAACCATCCAGTGACCCAGTAGCAGCAACCTTCCTGTGACCCACCAGTAGCAACTTTCCAGTGACCCACCAGCAGCAGCAATCCAGTGACCCACCAGCAGCAACCATCCAGTGACCCACCAGCAGCAACCATCCAGTGACCCACCAGCAGCAACCTTCTAGTGACCCACCAGCAGCAACCATCCAGTGACCCACCAGCAGCAACCATCCAGTGACCCACCAGCAGCAACCTTCCAGTAACCCACCAGCAGCAACCTTCCAGTGACCCACCAGCAGCAACCTTCCAGTGACCCACCAGCAGCAACCTTCCAGTGACCCACCAGCAGCAGCCATACAGTGACCCACCAGCAGCAACCTTCCAGTGACCCTTCAGCAGCAGCCATCCAGTGACTCATCAGCAGTAACCTTCCAGTGACCCACCAGCAGCAACCATCCAGTGACCCACCAGCAGCAACCATCCAGTGACCCACCAGCAGCAACCTTCCAGTGACCCACCAGCAGCAACCTTCCAGTGACCCACCAGCAGCAGCCATACAGTGACCCACCAGCAGCAACCTTCCAGTGACCCTTCAGCAGCAGCCATCCAGTGACTCATCAGCAGTAACCTTCCAGTGACCCACCAGCAGCAACCATCCAGTGACCCTCCAGCAGCAAAATTCCAATGACCCACCAGCAGCAACCTTCCAGTGACCCTCCAGCAGCAACCTTACAGTGACAGACAAGCATCAACCTTCCAGTGACCCACCAACAGCAACTATCCAGTGACCCACCAGCAGCAACCTTCCAGTGACCCACCAGCAGCAGCAATCCAGTGACCCACCAGCAGCAACCATCCAGTGACCCACCAGCAGCAACCTTCCAGTGACCCACCAGCAGCAGCAATCCAGTGAGCCATCAGCAGCAACCATCCAGTGACCCACCAGCAGCAACCTTCCAGTGACCCACCAGCAGTAACCATCCTGTGACCCACCAGCAGTAACCATCCAGTGACCCACCTGCAGGAACCTTCCAGTGACTCAACAGCAGCAACCTTCCAGTGACCCACCAGCAGCAACCTTCCAGTGACCCACCAGCAGCAACCATCCAGTGACCCACCTGCAGGAACCATCCAGTGACCCACCAGCAGCAACCTTCCAGTGACCCACCAGCAGTAACCATCCAGTGACCCACCTGCCGGAACCTTCCAGTGACGCACCAGCAGAAACCATCCAGTGACCCACCAGCAGCATGCTTCCAGTGACCCACCTGCAGGAACCTTCCAGTGACCCACCAACAGCAACCTTCCAATGACCCACCTCCAGGAACCTTCCAGTGACCAACCAGCAGCAACGTTCCCGTGACCCACTATCAGAAACCATCCAGTGACCCACCAGCAGCAACCATCCAGTGACCAACCAGCAGCAACGTTCCCGTGACCCACTAGCAGAAACCATCCAGTGACCCACCAGGAGCAACCTTCCAGTGACCCACCAGCAGCAACCTTCCAGTAACCCACCAGCAGCAACCTTCAAGTGATCCACCAGCAGCGACCATCCAGTGACCCACCAGCAGCAACCATCCAGTGACCCACCAGTTGCAACCTTCCAGTGACCCACCAGCAGCAACCTTCCAGTGACCCACCAGCAGCAACTATCCAGTGACCCACCAGCAGCAACCTTCCAGTAACCCACCAGCAGCAACCATCCAGTGACCCACCAGCAGCAACCATCCAAGTGATCCACCAGCAACAACTATCCAGTGACCCACCAGCAGCAACCTTCCAGTGATCCACCAGCAGCAGCAATCCCGTGACCCACCAGCAGCAACCATCCCGTTACCCACCAGCAGCAACCATCCAGTGACCCACCAGCAGCAACCATCCAGTGACCCACCAGCAGTTATCCAGTGATCCATCAGCAGCAACCTTCCAGTGACCCACCAGCAGCAACCTTCCAGTGACCCTCCAGCCGCAACCTTCCAGTGACCCACCAGCAGCAACCTTCAAGTTACCCACCAGCAGCAACCATCCAGTTACCCACCAGCAGCAACCATCCAGTGACCCACCTGCAGCAACCTTCCAGTGACCCACCAGCAGCATACATCCAGTGACCCACCAGCAGCAACCTTCCAGTGACCCTCCAGCCGCAACCTTACAGTGACCCACCAGCAGCAACCTTCAAGTTACCCACCAGCAGCAACCATCCAGTTACCCACCAGCAGCAACCATCCAGTGACCCACCTGCAGCAACCTTCCAGTGACCCACCAGCAGCAACCATTCAGTGACCCACCAGCAGCAACCATCCAGTTACCCACCAGCAGCAGCAATCCCATGACCCACCAGCAGCAACCTTCCAGTGACCCACCAGCAGCAACCTTCCAGTGACCCACCAGCAGTAACCATCCAGTGACCCACCAGCAGCAACCTTCCAGTGACCCACCAGCAGCAACCATCCAGTGACCCACCAGCAGCAACCATCCAGTGACCCACCAGCAGCAACCTTCCAGTGACCCACCAGCAGCAACCATCCAGTGACCCACCAGCAGCAACCATCCAGTGACCCTCCAGCAGCAACCATCCAGTGACCCACCTGCAGCAACCTTCCAGTGACCAACCAGCAGTAACCTTCCAGTGACCCACCAGCAGCATCCATCCAGTGACCCACCAGCAGCAACCTTCCAGTGACCCACCAGCAGCAACCATCCAGTGACCCACCAGCAGTAACCTTCCAGTTACCCACTAACAGCAACCATCCAGTGACCCACCAGCAGCAGCAATCCCGTGACCCACCAGCAGCAACCTTCCAGGGACCCACCAGCAGCAACCTTCCAGTGACCCACCAGCAGCAACTATCCAGTGACCCACCAGCAGCAGCATTCCCGTGACTACCAGCAGCAACCTTCCAGTGACCCACGAGCAGCAACCTTCCAGTGACCCACCAGCAGCAACCATCCAGTGACCCACCAGCAGCAGCAATCCCGTGACCCACAAGCAGCAACCTTCCAGTGACCCACCAGCAGCAACCTTCCAGTGACCCACCAGCAGCAACTATCCAGTGACCCACTAGAAGCAACCTTCCAGTGACCCACCAGTAGCAACCGTCCAGTGACCCACCAGCAGCAACCATCCAGTGACCCAGTAGCAGCAACCTTCCTGTGACCCACCAGTAGCAACTTTCCAGTGACCAACCAGCAGCAGCAATCCAGTGACCCTCCAGCAGCAACCATCCAGTGACCCACCAGCAGCAACCATCCAGTGACCCACCAGCAGCAACCATCCAGTGACCCACCTGCAGCAACCTTCTAGTGACCCACCAGCAGCAACAATCCAGTGACCCACCAGCAGCAACCATCCAGTGACCCACCAGCAGCAACCTTCCAGTGACCCACCAGCAGCAACCTTCCAGTGACCCACCAGCAGCAACCTTCCAGTGACCCACCAGCAGCAGCCATACAGTGACCCACCAGCAGCAACCTTCCAGTGACCCTTCAGCAGCAGCCATCCAGTGACTCATCAGCAGTAACCTTCCAGTGACCCACCAGCAGCAACCATCCAGTCACCCTCCAGCAGCAAAATTCCAATGACCCACCAGCAGCAACCTTCCAGTGACCCTCCAGCAGCAACCTTACAGTGACAGACAAGCATCAACCTTCCAGTGACCCACCAACAACAACTATCCAGTGACCCACCAGCAGCAACCTTCCAGTGACCCACCAGCAGCAGCAATCCAGTGACCCACCAGCAGCAACCATCCAGTGACCCACCAGCAGCAACCTTCCAGTGACCCACCAGCAGCAGCAATCCAGTGACCCACCAGCAGCAACCATCCAGTGACCTACTAGAAGCAACCCTCCAGTGACCCACCAGCAGCATCCTTCCAGTGAGCCATCAGCAGCAACCATCCAGTGACCCACCAGCAGCAACCTTCCAGTGACCCACCAGCAGTAACCATCCTGTGACCCACCAGCAGTAACCATCCAGTGACCCACCTGCAGGAACCTTCCAGTGACTCAACAGCAGCAACCTTCCAGTGACCACCAGCAGCAACCTTCCAGTGACCCACCAGCAGCAACCATCCAGTGACCCACCTGCAGGAACCATCCAGTGACCTACCAGCAGCAACCTTCCAGTGACCCACCAGCAGTAACCATCCAGTGACCCACCTGCCGGAACCTTCCAGTGACGCACCAGCAGAAACCATCCAGTGACCCACCAGCAGCATGCTTCCAGTGACCCACCTGCAGGAACCTTCCAGTGACCCACCAACAGCAACCTTCCAATGACCCACCTCCAGGAACCTTCCAGTGACCAACCAGCAGCAACGTTCCCGTGACCCACTATCAGAAACCATCCAGTGACCCACCAGCAGCAACCATCCAGTGACCAACCAGCAGCAACGTTCCCGTGACCCACTAGCAGAAACCATCCAGTGACCCACCAGGAGCAACCTTCCAGTGACCCACCAGCAGCAACCTTCCAGTGACCCACCAGCAGCAATCTTCCAGTGACCCACCAGCAGCAACCATCCAGTGAGCCACCAGCAGCAACCATCTAGTGACCCACCAGCAGCAACCTTCCAGTGACCCACCAGCAGCAACCTTCCAGTGACCCACCAGCAGCACCCATCCAGTGACCCACCATCAGCAACCATCCAGTGACCCACCAGCAGCAACATTCCAGTGACCCATGAGCAGCAACCTTCCAGTGACCCACCAACAGCAACCTTCCAATGACCCACCAGCAGCAACCATCCAATGACCCACCAGCAGCACCCATCCAGTGACCCACCATCAGCAACCATCCAGTGACCCACCAGCAGCAACCATCCAGTGACCCACCAGCAGCAGCCTTCCAGTGACCCACCAGCATCAACCATCCAGAGATCCCCCAGCAGCAACCATCCAGAGACCCCCCAGCAGCAACTATCCAGTGACCCCCCAGCAGCAACCATCCAGAGACCCCCCAGCAGCGACCAACCAGTGACCGACCAGCAGCAACCATCCCGTGACCCACCTAGCAGCACCCATCCAGTGACCCACCACCAGCAACCATCCAGTGACCCACCAGCAGCAACCATCCAGTGACCCACCAGCAGCAGCCTTCCAGTGACTCACCAGCATCAACCATCCTGAGATCCCCCAGCAGCAACCATCCAGAGACCCCCCAGCAGCAACTATCCAGTGACCCCCCAGCAGCAACCATCCAGAGACCCCCCAGCAGCGACCAACCAGTGACCGACCAGCAGCAACCATCCCGTGACCCACCAGCAGCGACCAACCAGTGACCGACCATCAGCAACCATCCAGTGACCCACCAGCAGCAACCATCCAGTGACCCACCAGCAGCAACCCACCAGCAGCATCCATCCAGTGACCCACCATCAGCAGCCTTCCAGTAACCCACCAGCAGCAACCTTCAAGTGATCCACCAGCAGCGACCATCCAGTGACCCACCAGCAGCAACCATGCAGTGACCCACCAGCAGCAACTATCCAGTGACCCACCAGCAGCAACCTTCCAGTGACCCACCAGCAGCAACCTTCTAATGATCCACCAGCAGCGACCATCCAGTGACCCACCAACAGCAACCTTCCAGTGACCCACCAGCAGCAACCTTCCAGTGACCCACCAGCAGCAACTATCCAGTGACCCACCAGCAGCAACCTTCCAGTAACCCACCAGCAGCAACCTTCCAGTAACCCACCAGCAGCAACCTTCAAGTGATCCACCAGCAGCGACCATCCAGTGACCCACCAGCAGCAACCATCCAGTGACCCACCAGTTGCAACCTTCCAGTGACCCACCAGCAGCAACCTTCCAGTGACCCACCAGCAGCAACTATCCAGTGACCCACCAGCAACAACCTTCCAGTAACCCACCAGCAGCAACCATCCAGTGACCCACCAGCAGCAACCATCCAAGTGATCCACCAGCAACAACTATCCAGTGACCCACTAGCAGCAACCTTCCAGTGATCCACCAGCAGCAACCTTCCAGTCTCCATGGAAGGGGGCAGGGGGGGGGGGTGCACGCACTGCTCAGAGGCGGGCTTTCTCCTTGTCTGATGTTGTGGCGCTGACCATGGCATCAGCATTTTTTCCCTCCAGCAGGTGGTCCCAGCTGGACTGTTTATGTTTTATGGTTGGCTCTATGATGGGTGCTGGGGCTGCAAGAGCATCCCACTGATTTGAACGTTCATTGAAAGCAGGAACGTGTATTCCTGCTGAATCACTCAGGGATTCATGTAGAATATCTTTTACGAGGTCGTGCGATGCATGGACGGAGGAAAGGAAGGCTGGAAGAGCAATCTGGGAGGCTGTGCGGACACCAAGGCCGCCGAGTCTTACAAGGAGGGTTGCTTGCTCCTACTGCGAGTCGTCCAATGGCAGGTGCAGGACTTTCACCAGCAAGACCTCAGAAGGGTGTCATACACGTTTCATTTAGGGCTGTTGTAGGATGGAAAGCAGCTCAGAAAGAAAGTAAGTCAACTTAATGAGAGACAGGCATCTTGTGAGGAGGAAGAGAGCATCATGGGCATCAGTCTTGTCAATCCTGTCCAGCATTCTCTTTAGATCAGTAATTTTTGCAGCCAGGACCTCCTCGATTGCTTGTGGGCCAATTGGGGAACCCAGGAGGGTGCAGTCACGTGGCTCGACAACAAGAATGGTCTGGAAGAATTTTTTTTTATTTTGCCAGTGATGTCTGGGTTGCGGGAGACTATTTCGCATTTGGATGCATTGAGAATGAGGCCCAAGGCTGCTCCTTGCTCCTGGATTTTCCTTACATCCTCCAGAATGGTATCCGGGGTGGTATATATATGTCGTACCTAGTAGCCAGAACGCACTTCTCAGCCTACTATGCAAGGCCCGATTTGCCTAATAAGCCAAGTTTTCATGAATTAATTGTTTTTCGACTACCTAACCTAACCTAACTTTTTCGGCTACCTAACCTAACCTAACGTATAGAGATAGGTTAGGTTAGGTTAGGTAGGGTTGGTTAGGTTCGGTCATATATCTACGTTAATTTTAACTCCAATAAAAAAAATTGACCTCATACATAAAGAAATGGGTAGCTTTATCATTTCATAAGAAAAAAAATAGAGAAAATATATTAATTCAGGAAAACTTGGCTTATTAGGCAAATCGTGCATTGCATAGTAGGCCGAGTACGACGTTCTGGCTACTAGGTACAACATATATATATATATATATATATATATATATATATATATATATATATATATATATATATATATATATATATATATATATATATATATATATATATATATATATATATATATATATATATATATATATATATATATATATATTGTGATGATAATCTCTTTCAAGAGAGATTGAGCCTGCTCTTCCCTACTTAAAGTTACGTCAAGTATACAAGTACAAGATGCTACATTTAAGATACGTCACCAGTAGCACAAAACGTTTTGACCAGGAGGCAAAAGGTACGCTAACACCCCCCTACTCCACACAGGCTCGTCGTCAACCAGCAAACTACCCATCCCAGCCTGCCTGCTACTGATTGGTGACTCGCCAACCGGGCACCTGCACCCTGCACCTCAGCGCTACCTGAGTCGACGTCTGAGCGGAACCAGCCATCAACTTCAGAATATTCTTTTGTGCTCTTAGAGTTGACATCTCTCTCTGGCATACTAAGCTCTCTGGCTTTCGTATACTAAGGGAGGTCTCAGCTAAACCCAATATTCTCAGCACCATTTCACCATTATAATATTTAATCTATTGTGTTTTTGCATTTATCTTTGTTAATTAATTGCACCAATCTCAAACCCGAGATTTGTCTTTATTTTCATTTATGTTTAAAGTAAATATATTAAAGTTTCATTGTTCATACTTTGTGTTTTACGTGTTCCTCCCTCTCACTTACCACAAACAACAGGCAAGCAGTCTATATTTTTTTGTAAGTGTGACCAGGCATTGACACCTGCCATTGGAGGTCTGCCGAACATCTATACTCCAACACATTCCCGTCACAAAAAATATATATATATATATATATATATATATATATATATATATATATATATATATATATATATATATATATATATATCTTTCCTCGAATATATATATTCGAGGAAAGAATAATGAAAGAAATTATCCGTAAAGGAGTAAAAAGCATTACTCCTAACCAAAACATAAACCTGATAATATTCTACAAAACCAAGAAGACTTCCGAACTCCTTATCAAAAACAGTCCGAAGCCGACGGAGAACCCTCTACAGCAGTCAAGCGTTGTATACATGTACACTTGCCCCCACGAAGGATGTAACCTTCAATGTAAGTACATAGGTATGACGTCGACCAAGCTGACGAGGCGTTTGACATGCCATCTTCAATCCGGTGCCCCTAGGAATCACATAAGACAAGCCCATGACATCACCCTAACAAGAGAAATGTTGAACAAGAATACCTGCATAATAGACAAAACTCAAGATGCAAGAAGATTACAAATTCTTGAGGCAATTCACATAAGAATAGAGCGACCTACCATGAACACCCAAATCACGGAGCTATTTACTCTACCCACCATGAGAGTAAGGACAAGACAAGAACATATCTATGCCAACACAGAAGACAATGTCCAACATAATAGGCCAATTACACTGGATTGATCTTTGTGTTTAGATAGGAGCTGCCTCGTATGGGCCAATAAGCCTTCTGCAGCCTCTATGTTTCACCTCACATTTATCCCTTATGTATCCCCCCATGTTTTCACCTTTATTGTATTATCACCTGACCCAGTGCGGGTATAAAATCAACTAGTATTGTAAGATCTGTTCACTTGAGAATGAACCATGGAGGTTCGAAACGTTGTGCAAATTATATAAATAAGTGTAATACACTCTATAGTAAATCACTTCTTTTCTTCACCTTAAAAGTACGAAAATGAGTTTTGGAGAACTCCTATTTCAATTAAGCCCTGATGCTAAGAAAATAGTTAGAGGGATAGAAGCCCTAACCCAGAAAATAATAAATACAGAATATGCGGTCATATTCAATGAAACATGTTTGAAAGAAAACCTGCTGTCAGTATACACCAATATATATATATATATATATATATATATATATATATATATATATATATATATATATATATATATATATATATATATATATATATATATATATGTCGTACCTAGTAGCCAGAACGCACTTCTCACCCTACTATGCAAGGCCCAATTTGCCTAATAAGCAAAGTTTTCCTGAATTAATATATTTTCTCTTTTTTTTTCTTATGAAATGATAAAGCTACCCATCTCATTATGTATGAGGTCAATTTTTTTTTATTAGAGTTAAAATTAACGTAGATATATGATCGAATCTAACCAACCCTACCTAACCTATCTTTATAAATTAGGTTAGGTTAGGTAGCCGAAAAAGTTAGGTTAGGTTAGGTAGGTTAGGTAGTCGAAAAACAATTAATTCATGAAAACTTGGCTTATTAGGCAAATTGGGCATTGCATAGTAGGCTGAGAAATGCGTTCTGGCTACTAAATACGACATATATATATATATATATATATATATATATATATATATATATATATATATATATATATATATATATATATATATATATATATATATATATATATATGTATATATATATATATATATATATATATATATATATATATATATATATATATATATATATATATATATATATATATATATATATATATATATGTCGTATTTAGTAGCCAGAACGCATTTCTCAGCCTACTATGCAATGCCCAATTTGCCTAATAAGCCAAGTTTTCATGAATTAATTGTTAATTAATATATAATTAATATATATGTATATATATATATATATATATATATATATATATATATATATATATATATATATATATATATATATATTTATATATATATATATATATATATATATATATATATATATGTCGTTCCTAATAGCCAGAACGCACTTCTCAGCCTACTATGCAAGGCCCGATTTGCCTAATAAGCCAAGTTTTCATGAATTAATTGTTTTTCGACTACCTAACCTACCTAACCTAACCTAACCTAACTTTTTCGGCTACCTAACCAAACCTAACCTATAAAGATAGGTTAGGTTAGGTTAGGTAGGGTTGGTTAGGTTCGGTCATATATCTACGTTAATTTTAACTCCAATAAAAAAAAAATGACCTCATACATAATGAAATGGGTAGCTTTATCATTTCATAAGAAAAAAATTAGAAAAAATATATTAATTCAGGAAAACTTGGCTTATTAGGCAAATCGGGCCTTGAATAGTAGGCCAAAAAGTGAGTTCTGGCTACTAGGTACGACATATATATATATATATATATATATATATATATATATATATATATATATATATATATATATATATATATATGTCGTACCTAGTAGCCAGAACGCACTTCTCAGCCTACTATGCAAGGCCCGATTTGCCTAATAAGCCAAGTTTTCATGAATTAATTGTTTTTCGACTACCTAACCTACCTAACCTAACCTAACCTAACTTTTTCGGCTACCTAACCTAACCTATAAAGATAGGTTAGGTTAGGTTAGGTAGGGTTGGTTAGGTTCGGTCATATATCTACGTTAATTTTAACTCCAATAAAAAAAAATTGACCTCATACATAATGAAATGGGTAGCTTTATCATTTCACAAGAAAAAAATTAGAGAAAATATATTAATTCAGGAAAACTTGGCTTATTAGGCAAATCGGGCCTTGCATAGTAGGCTGAGAAGTGCGTTCTGGCTACTAGGTACGACATATATATATATATATATATGTGTGTGTAGCCAGGAAGCATGTGACGGATGTGTGTGTGTGTGTGTGTGTAGCCAGAGAGCATGTGACGGGTGTGTGTATGTAGCCAGGGAACATGTGACAGGTGTGTGTGTGTGTGTACTCACCTAGTTGTGCTTGCGGGGGTTGAGCTCGGGCTCTTTGGTCCCGCCTCTCAACTGTCAATCAACAGGTGTACAGGTTCCTGAGCCTATTGGGCTCTGTCATATCTACACTTGAAACTGTGGATGGAGTCAGCCTCCACCACATCACTGCCTAATGCATTCCATTTGTCAACCACTCTGACACTAAAAAAGTTCTTTCTAATATCTCTGATATTAGATATGTGTGTGTGTGTGAATGTGTGTGAGTGTAGCCAGGGAGCATGTGACAGGTGTGTGTGTGTAGCCAGGGCACATGTGACTGGTGTGTGTGTGTAGCCAGGGAGCATGTGACTGGTGTGTGTGTGTAGCCAGGGAGCATGTGACTGGTGTGTGTGTGTAGCCAGGGAGCATGTGACTGGTGTGTGTGTGTAGCCAGGGAGCATGTGACTTGTGTGTGTGTGTAGCCAGGGAGCATGTGACGGGTGTGTGTGAGTGTAGCCAGGGAGCATGTGACAGGTGTGTGTGTGTAGCCAGGGAGCATGTGACTGGTGTGTGTGTGTAGCCAGGGCGCATGTGACAGGTGTGTGTGTGTAGCCAGGGAGCATGTGACAGGTGTGTGTGTGTAGCCAGGGAGCATGTGACTGGTGTGTGTGTGTAGCCAGGGCGCATGTGACAGGTGTGTGTGTGTAGCCAGGGAGCATGTGACTGGTGTGTGTGTGTAGCCAGGGAGCATGTGACTGGTGTGTGTGTGTGTAGCCAGGGATCATGTGACAGGTGTGTGTGTGTAGCCAGGGCGCATGTGACTGGTGTGTGTGTGTAGCCAGGGAGCATGTGACGGGTGTGTGTGTGTAGCCAGGGAGCATGTGACGGGTGTGTGTGAGTGTAGCCAGGGAGCATGTGACAGGTGTGTGAGTGTAGCCAGGGAGCATATGACAGGTGTGTGTGTGTAGCCAGGGAGCATGTGACTGGTGTGTGTGTGTAGCCAGGGAGCATGTGACTGGTGTGTGTGTGTAGCCAGGGAGCATGTGACAGGTGTGTGTGTGTAGCCAGGGAGCATATGACAGGTGTGTGTGTGTAGCCAGGGAGCATGTGACTGGTGTGTGTGTGTAGCCAGGGAGCATGTGACTGGTGTGTGTGTGTAGCCAGGGAGCATGTGACGGGTGTGTGTGAGTGTAGCCAGGGAGCATGTGACAGGTGTGTGAGTGTAGCCAGGGAGCATGTGACAGGTGTGTGTGTGTAGCCAGGGAGCATGTGACTGGTGTGTGTGTGTAGCCAGGGCGCATGTGACAGGTGTGTGTGTGTAGCCAGGGAGCATGTGACAGGTGTGTGTGTGTAGCCAGGGAGCATGTGACTGGTGTGTGTGTGTAGCCAGGGCGCATGTGACAGGTGTGTGTGTGTAGCCAGGGAGCATGTGTCTGGTGTGTGTGTGTAGCCAGGGCGCATGTGACAGGTGTGTGTGTGTAGCCAGGGAGCATGTGACAGGTGTGTGTGTGTAGCCAGGGAGCATGTGACTAGTGTGTGTGTGTAGCCAGGGAGCATGTGACGGGTGTGTGTGAGTGTAGCCAGGGAGCATGTGACAGGTGTGTGTGTGTAGCCAGGGAGCATGTGACTGGTGTGTGTGTGTAGCCAGGGAGCATGTGACTGGTGTGTGTGTGTGTAGCCAGGGAGCATGTGACTGGTGTGTGTGTGTAGCCAGGGAGCATGTGACAGGTGTGTGTTTGTAGCCAGGGAGCATGTGACAGGTGTGTGTGTGTAGCCAGGGCGCATGTGACTGGTGTGTGTGTGTAGCCAGGGAGCATGTGACGGGTGTGTGTGAGTGTAGCCAGGGAGCATGTGACAGGTGTGTGTGTGTGTAGCCAGGGAGCATGTGACAGGTGTGTGTGTGTGTGTAGCCAGGGAGCATGTGACTGGTGTGTGTGTGTAGCCAGGGAGCATGTGACTGGTGTGTGTGTGTAGCCAGGGAGCATGTGACAGGTGTGTGTGTGTAGCCAGGGAGCATGTGACAGGTGTGTGTGTGTAGCCAGGGAGCATGTGACTGGTGTGTGTGTGTAGCCAGGGAGCATGTGACGGGTGTGTGTGAGTGTAGCCAGGGAGCATGTGACAGGTGTGTGTGTGTGTAGCCAGGGAGCATGTGACTGGTGTGTGTGTGTAGCCAGGGCGCATGTGACAGGTGTGTGTGTGTAGCCAGTGAGCATGTGACAGGTGTGTGTGTGTAGCCAGGGAGCATGTGACTGGTGTGTGTGTGTAGCCAGGGAGCATGTGACTGGTGTGTGTGTGTAGCCAGGGAGCATGTGACAGGTGTGTGTGTGTAGCCAGGGAGCGTGTGACAGGTGTGTGTGTGTGTAGCCAGGGAGCATGTGACTGGTGTGTGTGTGTAGCCAGGGAGCATGTGACAGGTGTGTGTGTGTGTGTACTTACTTAGTTGTACTCACCTAGTTGTGCTTGCGGGGGTTGAGCTCTGGCTCTTTGGTCCCGCCTCTCAACCGTCAATCAACTGGTGTACAGGTTCCTGAGCCTATTGGGCTCTGTCATATCTACACTTGAAACTGTGTATTGAGTCAGCCTCCACCACATCACTCCCTAATGCATTCCATTTGTCAACCACTCTGACACTAAAAAAGTTCTTTCTAATATATCTTTGGGTCATTTGGGCACTCAGTTTCCACCTGTGTCTTCTAGTGCGTGTGCCCCTTGTGTTAAATAGACTGTCTTTATCTACCCTATTAATTCCCTTGAGAATCTTGAATGTGATGATCATGTCCCTCCTCTGACTCTTCTGTCTTCCAGCGAAGTGAGGTTAAATTCCATCCGTTAATTACTCTGACACTGAAAAAGTTCCTTCTAACGTCCCTGTGGCTCATGTGTTATCTTGAGATCTTGAGGTTATCTTGAGATGATTTCGGGGCTTTAGTGTCCCCGCGCCCCGGTCCTCGACCAGGCCTCCACCCCCAGGATGCAGCCCGTGACAGCTGACTAACACCCAGGTACCTATTTTACTGCTAGGTAACAGGGGCACAGGGTGAAAGAAACTTTGCCCATTGTTTCTCGCCGGCGCCTGGGATCGAACCCAGGACCACAGGATCACAAGTCCAGTGTGCTGTCCGCTCGGCCGACCGGCTCCGCTCAGTTTCCACCTGTGTCCCCTTGTTCGCGTCCCACCAGTGTTGAATAGTTTATCTTTGTTTACCCGGTCGATTCCCCTGAGAATTTTGTAGGTTGTGATCATGTCTCCCCTTACTCTTCTGTCTTCCAGTGTCGTAATGTGCATTTCCCGCAGCCTTTCCTCGTAACTCATGCCTCTTAGTTCTGGGACTAGTCTAGTGGCATACCTTTGGACTTTTTCCAGCTTCGTCTTGTGCTTGACAAGGTACGGGCTCAATGCTGGGGCCGCATATTCCAGGATTGGTCTTACATATGTGGTGTACAAGATTCTGAATGATTCCTTACACAGGTTCCTGAACGCTGTTCTGATGTTAGCCAGCCTCGCATATGCCGCAGACGTTATTCTTTTTATGCGGGCTTCAGGAGACAGATTTGGTGTGATATCAACTCCTAGATCTTTCTCTCTGTCCGTTTCATTAAGTACTTCATCTCCAATTCTGTATCCTGTCTGGCCTCCTGTTTCCACTGCCTAGTTTCATTACTTTGCATTTACTCGGGTTGAACTTCAACAGCCATTTGTTGGACCATTCACTCAGTCTGACTAGGTCATCTTGTAGCCTCCTACTATCATCCTCTGTTTCAATCCTCCTCATAATTTGTGTATCATCGGCAAAACATTGAGAGAAACGATTCTATACCCTTTGGGAGATCATTTACATATATCAGAAACAGTATAGGTCCAAGGACTGACCCCTGCGGGACTCCACTTGTAACGTCTCGCCAATCTGAGACCTCACCCCTCACACTGACTCGTTGTCTCCTTTTGCTTAGGTACTCATTTATCCAAAGGAGTACCTTCCCTTTCACTCCAGCCTGCATCTCCAGCTTTTTCACTAGCCTCTTGTGTGGCACTGTATCAAAGACTTTCTGACATTCCAAAAATATGCAGTCTGCCCACCCTTCTTTTTCTTGCCTTATTTTTGTTGCCTGGTCGTAGAATTGAAGTAACCCTGTGAGGCAGGATCTGCCATCCCTGAACCCATGTTGATGCTGTGTTACAAAGTTCTTTCGCTCCAGGTGCTCCACTAGCTTTCTTTGCACAATCTTCTGCATAAGCTTGCATGGTATGCAGGTTAGGGACACTTGCCTGTGGTTCAGTGTCTCATGTCTATCCCCTTTCTTGTATATCGGGACTACGTTAGCTGCTTTCTAAATATCTGGCAGTTCCCCTGTTGCCAGTGATTTGTTATACACTATGAAGAGTGGGAGGCACAGTTCTTCTGCTCCTTCCTTTAGTATTCAAGGGGAGATTCCATCTGGGCCTATAGCTTTTGTCACATCCAACTCTAGTAAACACTTCCTTACTTCCCCGCTGGTAATCTCAAACTCTTCCAGTGGTTCCTGGTTAGCTATTCCCTCTCTTATCTCTGGGATTTCTCCTTGCTCTAAGGTGAAGACCTCCTGGAATTTCTTATTCAGTTCCTCACACACTTCCTTGTCGTTTGTAGTGAATCCTTCCGCCCCTATCCTTAATTTCATAACCTGTTCCATTACTGTTGTTTTTCTCCTGATGTGGCTATGCAGCAATTTAGGCTGAGTCTTTGCCTTGCTTGCGATGTCATTTTCGTACTGTCTTTCTGCCTCTCTTCTCATCCTGACATATTCATTCCTGGCATTCTCGTATCTTTCTCTGCTCTCAAGTGTCCTGTTATTCCTATAGTTTCTCCATGCCCTTTTACTTTGCTGCTTAGCTAGCCTACATCTCTGACTAAACCATGGGTTTCTCATCTTCATTTCATTGTTTTCCTTTTGGACTGGGACAAACTTGTTTGTTGCTTCCTTGCACTTCTGCGAGATGTAGTCCATCATGTCTTTGGCCGTCTTTCCCCTGAGCTCTGTTTCCCATGCTATATCTGATAGGAATTTTCTTATCTCCTCATAGTTTCCCTTTCGGAATGCTAACCTTTTGTTTTCAGTACCCCTCCTCGAGTTCAATAACCCTTCTTCAATCAGGTACTCAAACTCCAGGACACTGTGGTCACTCATTCCTACTGGGGTCTCAAAACCGATTTCTCTTATATCGAAGTCGTTCAGAGTGAAGACTAGGTCGAGTCTCGCTGGTTCGTCATTTCCTCTCATCCTTGTGGGTTCTCTGACATGCTGGGTTAAAAAGTTTCTAGTCACTACCTCCAATAGTTTGGCTCTCCACGTATCTTCGCCTCCATGCGGTTCCTTGCTCTCCCAGTCAATCCTTTCGTGATTGAAGTCCCCCATGATGAGCAGGTGGGATCTATTTCTACAGGCAGCAGAGGCTGCCCTCTCAATTATAGTGTTAACTGCCATGTTGTTGTTGTCATACTCTTGACTGGGTCTTCTGTCATTTGGTGGAGGGTTATATATTGCTGCTACTACTATTCTTGGTCCTCCCATTGTCATGGTGCCTGCTATGTAGTCTCTGAAACCCTTACAGCCCGAGATAGCCATCTCCTTGAAACTCCATTCCTTTTTCATGAGTAGGGCCACTCCGCCTCCTCCCCTACCTTCCCTCTCTTTCTTTATTACTGTGTACTCCTGGGGAAACATGGCATTCGTTATGATTCTTGAGAGTTTTGTTTCAGTGAGTCCGATTACATCTGGGTTCACTTCTTGTGCTCTTTCCCTTAGTTCACTTGCCTTGTTTGTGATCCCATCTATGTTCGAGTATATTGCCCTGAAACTGACTCTCTTCTGCTTCTCCTCTGGGGGGGGGAACCTGTGGGGACTGGGGTGAGCAGGTTGAGGATCTGGTACGGGGTGTTGTAATCCACAAGTTAGTAGGAATTATTAGCTAGAGGATCATTACTACAACACTTAACGAATGATGATTGGAAGTTCATGTAAGTAGACAGACTATGGATCACATATCTAAGAAAGGTCAATGGATTAAGACCGAAGCTGTTTAGCCAAATGATTAATTCCTGGAAAGAGGAATTATTCTTCGTCAGGCTTCTAGGAACAAGATTACCTCTCTAGGGATAAGGTTAATCGGATTATACCTTCCTTGAGAGGTGGGGTGAAATGGTTGAGGGAGATGGCTGACTGGAGACAGTCTGATTGTGGAAGTTGAACGAGCAAGTCCTTTTGGATCCCCGGTTGTGGCAGCAGCGAAGTGTAGCAGACAGCTATGCGAGAGCCTGTTGTGATCTTAGTGACCAAGTTAAGTCTGCAGTATGTGAGTATTGAATGTAAGACTAACCGGGTGTGGAGCGTTGTAGTAATCATTCCGTATTAGGGACTTAGGCGGAAGTTACGAGTGTGGGTGGTGATCGCGGAGGTCAAGTGGTCTATGGGTATTGGAAGTGTATTGACCTAATAGAGTATGTTAATTAATATAGTATTATTTGTCAGAGTCTATTCTTTGTAATTAAATGACAAAATCCGACGGCCTTTAGATACCTTCCGTATGTTCATTCATTGTGTTCCAGTACAAACCTAGTGGTACGCCTCAAGGGTCTGGTGTGTGTAGGAGTACACGGTGGTAGTAACGGGTGCTGAGGCAAGGTGTTATGTGTTGTGTAATCGCTGTGTTCGGAATGAACCGGGGTTCAGCGTCACGACACGGGGAGACTGGTGGGGGAGGAAGGGCTTGGGGGGGTTGGGGGGAGGGGGAGGGTAGGGGGGGTGGGTGAGAAGGGGAGGGTTAGGGGGGTGGTGAGAGGGGGGAAGGTTCGGGGGGGGGGTGAGAGGGGGGAGGGATGGGGGAGAAGGGAGGGTTTGGGGGGGGGGCAGTAAAGGGGTGGAGGGCTTGGGGGGCTGGGTGGGGGGAAAGTGAAGGTTGAGGTGGGTGAGGAAGAGGGGAGGGTTTTGGGGAGTGGTGGAGAGGGGAAGGCTTAGGTGGGGTGGGGGAGAGTTGGGGGCTTAGGGGGGTGGGGGAGAACAGAGTGCTTGTGGGTGGGAGAGATGGGAGGGCATGTGGGAGAAGGGAGGGCTTGGGGGATGGGGGAGAAGGGAGGTCCTGGGGGGGAGGGGGGAGTGGGAGGAGGGGGGTGGGTGGGGTGAGGGTGCCTTAGGTGGGTACTGAGTGGGGGGCTGACAGGGGTTGGGGCAGGTAGAGTGCCTGTTGGGTAGAATGTGGGGCTGGTGCTGCACTCCCTGTGGCTATTGCACAGTTTGAGGAGGGTTCCCCACTCCCCTCTGGGATTGTAGGGATCGGAGTTGTGGCTCCCTGATTCCTTTCTCTCTCCCTGCGCTCCTTCCTCACGTCTGCTGCCTGCTTTCTCTCTTCCCGTGTCATATCCCTCTGCAGGAATACTTTTTTTAACTTCTCTACATTTGCTAGACCGCTCTTCCTTGCTAACAGTTCCTCTTTCGTGATTTCGCTCATGAATACCACCTTTGTCATTCGGTCTCTGTCCTTGTTGTACTTTCCAAGCCTGAAAACCTTTTCAACATTTTGTTCAGTTCCCTCCATCCTTACCTCTTTAAGGATCTCGGTAACTATGTTTTTGTCCTTGTCTCTCCGCTCCTTTGGTCTGGTCCCTGTTTGCTCTTTAATGCCTGCTACTACTACCGCTCTTTTTCTTTCTGTCAGCCAACTAGTACATCTAGCTGCTTCCTGAGAGGAAGCCACTTCCATGGCAACTTCCTTAATTGCAAACCTAGCTTCAGGGCTCTTTTTAAGCATTTCAGCAAATGAGAGCTGAGGTGTGGAAGTCCCCTCCACAGTAGCATTCCCATCTCCCTGAGGCACGGTTTGTGTCTGGTAATGTGGAGAAGTCTCCTTCAGGCATCTTATCTCCTCCTTTGGTGCCCTTAGTTCATCCTGCAGGTTGGCAACTGTCTCCCTCATTACCCTCAGTCCTTCACTGAATTTCTCCCACATTTGCTGGAATACTCCCTTCATCCAGGCTTCCTGTTCCCCCTCTTCCTCTGAATTTGTTTCAGCTGCGATTGTCATCCTGCGTTTGGCACCCTGAGTTCGTGTCCCTTCCATGTTTTCCCTGTAAGAGAGAGAGGGAGAGAGAGGGAGAGAGAGAGAGAGAGAGAGAGAGAGAGAGAGAGAGAGAGAGAGAGAGAGAGAGAGAGAGAGAGAGAGAGAGAGAGAGAGAGAGAGAGAGAGAGAGAGAGAGAGAGAGAGAGAGAGAGAGAGAGAGAGAGAGAGAGAGAGAGAGAGAGAGAGAGAGAGAGAGAGGAGAGATGTAGGAGAGAGAGAGAGGAGAGGGGGGGGGGGGAGGTGGGAGAGCGGGAGGGGATGGTGAGGGTGTGTGTGTGTGCACTCACCTAGTTGTGCTTGCGGGGGTTGAGCTCCGGCTCTTTGGTCCCGCCTCTCAACCGTCAATCAACAGGTGTACAGGTTCCTGAGCCTATTGGGCTCTATCATATCTACACTTGAAACTGTGTATGGAGTCAGCCTCCACCACATTGCTTCCTAATGCATTCCATTTGTCAACCACTCTGACACTAAAAAAGCTCTTTCTAATATCTCTGTGGCTCATTTGGGCACTCAGTTTCCACCTGTGTCCCCAAGTGCGTGTGCCCCTTGTGTTAAACAGCCTGTCTTTATCAACCCTGTCAATTCCCTTGAGGATCTTGAATGTGGTGATCATGTCCCCCCTAACTCTTCTGTCTTCCAACGAAGTGAGGTTTAATTCCCGTAGTCTCTCCTCGTAGCTCATACCTCTCAGCTCGGGTACTAGTCTGGTGGCAAACCTTTGAACCTTTTCCATTTTAGTCTTATGCTTGACTGGATATGGACTCCATGCTGGTGCCGCATACTCCAGGATTGGTCTGAACATATGTGGTATATAATGTTCTGAAAGATTCCTTACACAAGTTTCTAAAGGCCGTTCTTATGTTAGCCAACCTGGCATATGCTGCTGCGGTTATCCTCTTGATGTGAGCATCAGGGGACAGGTCTGGCGTGATATCAACCCCCAGGTCTTTCTCTCTCTCGGACTCTTGAAGTATTTCATCTCCCAAGTGATACCTTGTATCTGGTCTCCTGCTTCCTACTCCTATCTTCATTACATTACATTTGCTTGGATTAAACTCTAACAACCATTTGTTCGACCATTCCTGCAGCTTGTCCAGGTCTTCTTGAAACCTCAAGCTGTCCTCCTCTGTCTTAATCCTTCTCATAATTTTGGCGTCGTCAGCAAACATTGAGAGGAATGAGTCTATACCCTCTGGGAGATCATTTACGTATATCAGAAACAGGATAGGTCCAAGTACAGAGCCCTGTGGGACTCCACTGGTGACTTCACGCCAGTCTGAGGTCTCACCCCTCACTGTAACTCTCTGCTTCCTATTGTTTAGGTACTCCCTTATCCACTGGAGCGCCCTACCAGTTACTCCTGCCTGTTTCTCTAGCTTATGCATCAACCTTTTATGGGGTACTGTGTCAAAGGCTTTCCGACAGTCCAAAAAAATGCAGTCCGCCCACCCTTCTCTTTCTTGTTTAATCTTTATCACCTGATCGTAGAATTCTATCAATCCTGTAAGGCAAGATTTACCCTCCCTGAACCCATGTTGATGGGTTGTCACGAAGTCTCTTCTCTCCAGATGTGTTACTAGGTTTTTTCTCACAATCTTCTCCATCACCCTGCATGGTATACAAGTTAAGGACACTGGCCTGTAGTTCAGTGCCTCTTGTCTGTCACCCTTTTTGTATATTGGTACTACATTAGCAGTCTTCCATATTTCTGGTAGGTCCCCCGTTTCCAGTGACCTACTATACACTATGGAGAGTGGTAGGCAAAGTGCTCCTGCACACTCTTTCAATACCCATGGCGAGATTCCATCCGGCCCAACAGCTTTTCTCACATCCAGCTCCAATAGGTGCTTCTTGACCTCATCTCTTGTAATTTCGAACCTATCCAAGGTCACCTGGTTTGCTGCCACCTCTTCTAGCGCCGCGACATCTCCCTGTTCTATTGTAAAGACCTCCTGGAACCTTTTGTTGAGTTCTTCACACACCTCTTTGTCATTCTCTGTGTACCTGTCCTCGCCCACCCTAAGTTTCATCACCTGTTCCTTCACTGTTGTCTTCCTCCTTATGTGACTGTGTAGTAGCTTGGGTTCGGTCTTGGCTTTATTAGCTATATCATTTTCATACCTTTTCTCAGCTGCTCTTCTCACACTGACATACTCGTTCCTGGTTCTCTGGTATCTCTCTCTACTTTCTGGTGTTCTGTTAGTACGGAAGTTCCTCCATGCCCTTTTGTTTTGCTCCTTTGCTTTCATACATTCCTTATTAAACCACGGATTCTTCCTTTGCTTCTCTGTTTTTTCCTGTCGGGCAGGGACAAACCTGTTTACAGCCTCCTGACATTTTTGGGTGACATAGTCCATCATGTCTTGTACGGACTTGGTTCCGAGTTCTGTGTCCCAATGTATATCCCATAGGAATTTATTCATTTCCTCATAGTTTCCTTTTCGGTACGCCAGCCCTTTGGTTCCCAGTTCTTTTTTGGGGGTGATAATTCCTAGCTCAACCAGGTACTCAAAGCTCAATACACTGTGATCACTCATTCCCAAGGGGGCTTCCAACTTAACTTCCCTTATATCCGACTCATTTAGGGTAAATATCAGATCAAGCAAGACTGGTTCATCCCCTCCTCTCATTCTTGTCGGTCCCTTGACGTGTTCACTTAGAAAGTTTCTTGTTGCCACATCCAGCAGCTTAGCTCTCCATGTGTCTGGGCCTCCATGTGGGTCTCTGTTCCCCCAATCTATCTTCCCATGGTTGAAGTCTCCCATGATTAGAAGTCTGGATCCGTTCCTGCTAGCCACAGAAGCTGCTCTCTCTATTATATTGATGGTGGCCAAGTTGTTTCTATCATATTCCTGTCTGGGTCTTCTGTCATTTGGTGGGGGGTTATATATGACTACTATTATAATTTTCTGTCCTCCAGTTGCTATGGTGCCTGAAATGTAGTCACTGAAACCTTCACAGTTCTGAATTACCATCTCTTCGAAACTCCAACCTTCTCTTAGTAGCAGAGCTACCCCACCTCCTCCTCTCCCTTCTCTCTCTTTCCTCACTACATAGTAGCTCTGTGGAAACACTGCGTTTGTTATGATTTTCGTTAACTTTGTTTCTGTGAGTGCTATTATGTCTGGGTTTTCTTCTAGTGCCCATTCTCCAAGTTCACTTGTTTTATTTGAAATCCCGTCTATGTTAGTGTACATCGCCTTGAAGCTCACTTTCTTCTGTTCATTTTCATGTCTCATGTGTGTGTGTGTGTACTCACCTAGTTGTACTCACCTAGTTGTGTCTGCAGGATCGAGCATTGACTCTTGGATCCCGCCTTTCGAACATCGGTTGTTTACAGCAATGACTCCTGTCCCATTTCCCTATCATACCTGGTTTTAAAAGTATGAATAGTATTTGCTTCCACAACCTGTTCCTTAAGTGCATTCCATTTTCCCACTTCTCTCACGCTAAAAGAAAACTTCCTAACATCTCTGTGACTCATCTGAGTTTCAAGCTTCCATCCATGTCCCCTCGTGCTGTTACTATTCCGTGTGAACATTTCGTCTATGTCCACTCTGTCAATCCCTCTGAGTATCTTATACGTTCCTATCATGTCCCCCCTCTCCCTTCTTCTTTCTAGTGTCGTAAGGCACAGTTCCCTCAGGCGCTCCTCATACCCCATCCCTCGTAGCTCTGGGACGCGCCTCGTTGCAAACCTCTGAACCTTTTCCAGTTTCATTATATGTTTCTTCAGATGGGGACTCCATGATGAGGCGGCATACTCTAAGACTGGGCTCACGTAGGCTGTATAAAGCGCCCTAAATGCCTCCTTACTTAGGTTTCTGAATGATGTTCTAACTTTTGCCTGTGTAGAGTACGCTGCTGTCGTTATCCTATTTATATGTGCCTCAGGAGATAGATTAGGTGTTACGTCCACACCCAAGTCTCTTTCGCGCGTCGTCACAGGTAGGCTGTTTCCCTTCATTGTGTACTGTCCCTTTGGTCTCCTATCTCCTAGTCCCATTTCCATAACTTTACATTTGCTCGTGTTGAATTCCAGTAGCCATTTCTCTGACCATCTCTGCAACCTGTTCAGGTCCTCTTGTAGGATCCTGCAATCCTCATCTGTCACAACTCTTCTCATCAACTTTGCGTCATCCGCAAACATCGACATGTAGGACTCTACGCCTGTAAACATGTCGTTAACATATACAAGAAATAGAATTGGTCCCAGCACCGATCCTTGTGGTACTCCACTTGTTAGTGTTCGCCAGTCCGACTTCTCGCCCCTTACCGTAACTCTTTGGCTCCTTCCTGTTAGGTAGTTCCTTATCCATGCTAGGACCTTTCCCCCCACCCCCGCCTGCCTCTCGAGTTTGAACAGCAGTCTCATGTGCGGTACTGTATCAAAGGCTTTTTGGCAGTCCAGAAATATGCAGTCTGCCCAACCATCTCTGTCCTGTCTTATCCTCGTTATTTTATCATAGAGTTCCAGAAGGTTTGTTAGGCACGATTTCCCTGTCCAGAACCCATGTTGATGTTTGTTCACAAACCTAATGTTCTCCAGGTGTGCAACCAGTCGTAGCCTAATTATTCTTTCCAGTATTTTACAGGGGATGCTTGTCAGTGATACAGGTCTATAGTTAAATAAGTGCCTCCTCCCTATCGCCTTTCTTGAAGATCGGCACGACATTTGCCTTCTTCCAGCAACTGGGCAATTCTCCCGACATAAGTGACTCATTAAAGATCATTGCCAGAGGCACGCTGAGGGCCTGCGCTGCTTCTTTTAGTATCCACGGTGATACTTTGTCTGGTCCAACCGCTTTAGTTGCATCTAGAGTTGTCAACTGTTTCATTACCTCCTCTGCTGTCACCTCTATATCTGATAGTCTTTCATCTAGGGTAACCCCTTCCAACAATGGGAGCTGCTCAGGCTCGGTAGTGAACACTCCATGGAAACTGGCATTCAGTGCCTCGCAGATTTCCTTGTCACTTTCAGTATATGCCCCCTCTGTCTTACTTAGTCTTGTCACTTGGTCGTTCACCGACATTTTTCTTATATCTGAGTGTGTGTGTGTGTACTCACCTAGTTGTACTCACCTAGTTGTGCTTGCGGGGGTTGAGCTCTGGCTCTTTGGTCCCGCCTCTCAACCGTCAATCAACAGGTGTACAGATTCCCAAGCCTACTGGGCTCTATCATATCTACATTTAAAACTGTGTATGGAGTCAGCCTCCACCACATCACTGCCTAATGCATTCCATCCGTTAACTACTCTGACACTGAAAAAGTTCCTTCTAACGTCTCTGTGGCTCATGTGGGTACTCAGTTTCCACCTGTGTCCCCTTGTTCGTGTCCCACCAGTGTTGAATAGTTTATCCTTGTTTACCCGGTCGATTCCTCTGAGGATTTTGTAGGTTGTGATCATGTCTCCCCTTACTCTTCTGTCTTCCAGTGTCGTAAAGTGCATTTCCCGCAGCCTTTCCTCGTAACTCATGCCTCTTAGTTCTGGGACTAGTCTAGTGGCATACCTTTGGACTTTTTCCAGCTTCGTCTTGTGCTTGACAAGGTACGGGCTCCATGCTGGGGCCGCATACTCCAGGATTGGTCTTACATATGTGGTGTACAAGATTCTGAATGATTCCTTACACAGGTTCCTGAACGCTGTTCTGATGTTAGCCAGCCTCGCATATGCCGCAGATGTTATTCTTTTTATGTGGGCTTCAGGAGACAGGTTTGGTGTGATTTCAACTCCTAGATCTTCCTCTTTGTCCGTTTCATTAAGTACTTCATCTCCTATTCTGTATCCTGTGTCTGGCCTCCTGTTTCCACTGCCTAGTTTCATTACTTTGCATTTACTCGGGTTGAACTTCAACAGCCATTTGTTGGACCATTTACTCAGTCTGTCTAGGTCATCTTGTAGCCTCCTACTATCGTCCT
The DNA here is from genome assembly GCF_040958095.1 of Procambarus clarkii. Taxonomy (NCBI): domain Eukaryota; kingdom Metazoa; phylum Arthropoda; class Malacostraca; order Decapoda; family Cambaridae; genus Procambarus; species Procambarus clarkii. The sequence goes on from NW_027189136.1 coordinate 2,492,105, forward strand.
CAGTTTCAATCCTCCTCATAATTTTTGCATCATCGGCAAACATTGAGAGGAACGAATCTATACCCTCTGGGAGATCATTTACATATACCAGAAACAGTACAGGTCCAAGGACTGACCCCTGCGGGACTCCACTCGTAACGTCTCGCCAATCTGAGACCTCACCCCTCACACTGACTCGTTGTCTCCTGTTGCTTAGGTACTCCTTTATCCAACGGAGTACCTTCCCTTTCACTCCAGCCTGCATCTCCAGTTGTGTGTGTTTGTGTGTGTGTGTGTGTGTGTGTGTGTGTGTGTGTGTGTGTGTGTGTGTGTGTGTGTGTGTGTGTGTGTGTGTGTGTGTGTGTGTGTAGCCAGGGCGCGCGTGTGGGTGGGTAGGGAGCACGTGACGGGCGCGCGTGAGGGTGGGTAGGGAGCACGTGACGGGCGCGCATGAGGGTGGGTAGGGAGCACGTGACGGGCGCGCGTGAGGGTGGGTAGGGAGCACGTGACGGGCGCGCGTGAGGGTGGGTAGGGAGCACGTGACGGGCGCGCGTGAGGGTGGGTAGGGAGCACGTGACGGGCGCGCGTGAGGGTGGGTAGGGAGCACGTGACGGGCGCGCGTGAGGGTGGGTAGGGAGCACGTGACGGGCGCGCGTGAGGATGGGTAGGGAGCACGTGACGGGCGCGCGTGAGGATGGGTAGGGAGCACGTGACGGGCGCGCGTGAGGGTGGGTAGGGAGCACGTGACAGGGCGCGCGTGAGGGTGGGTAGGGAGCACGTGACAGGGCGCGCGTGAGGGTGGGTAGGGAGCACGTGACGGGCGCGCGTGAGGGTGGGTAGGGAGCACGTGACGGGCGCGCGTGAGGGTGGGTAGGGAGCACGTGACAGGCGCGCGTGAGGGTGGGTAGGGAGCACGTGACGGGCGCGCGTGAGGGTGGGTAGAGAGCACGTGACGGGCGCGCGTGAGGGTGGGTAGGGAGCACGTGACAGGCGCGCGTGAGGGTGGGTAGGGAGCACGTGACGGGAGCGCGTGAGGGTGAGTAGGGAGCACGTGACGGGCCCGCGTGCACTCAGCTTGGAAGATGATGCGTGTTGATGACCTCCGTGACCAGTGACCAGTCTTGCCCTCCCTGCCGCTGTGTCCGTGTGTCCTGTGTGTCCTGTGTGTCCTGTGTGTCCTGTGTGTCCTGTGTGTCCTGTGTGTCCGTGTGTCCTGTGTGTCCTGTGTGTCCGTGTGTCCTGTGTGTCCTGTGTGTCCTGTGTGTCCTGTGTGTCCGTGTGTCCTGTGTGTCCGTGTGTCCTGTGTGTCCGTGTGTCCTGTGTGTCGTGTGTGTCCTGTGTGTCGTGTGTGTCCGTGTGTCCTGTGTGTCCGTGTGTCCTGTGTGTCCGTGTGTCCTGTGTGTCCTGTGTGTCCTGTGTGTCCTGTGTGTCCGTGTGTCCTGTGTGTCCTGTGTGTCCTGTGTGTCCTGTGTGTCCTGTGTGTCCTGTGTGTCCGTGTGTCCTGTGTGTCCGTGTGTCCTGTGTGTCCGTGTGTCCTGTGTGTCCGTGTGTCCTGTGTGTCCTGTGTGTCCTGTGTGTCCTGTGTGTCCTGTGTGTCCGTGTGTCCTGTGTGTCCGTGTGTCCTGTGTGTCCTGTGTGTCCTGTGTGTCCGTGTGTCCTGTGTGTCCGTGTGTCCTGTGTTTCCGTGTGTCCTGTGTGTCCTGTGTGTCCTGTGTGTCCGTGTGTCCTGTGTGTCCGTGTGTCCTGTGTGTCCTGTGTGTCCTGTGTGTCCGTGTGTCCTGTGTGTCCGTGTGTCCTGTGTGTCCGTGTGTCCTGTGTGTCCGTGTGTCCTGTGTGTCCGTGTGTCCTGTGTGTCCTGTGTGTCCGTGTGTCCTGTGTGTCCTGTGTGTCCTGTGTGTCCGTGTGTCCTGTGTGTCCGTGTGTCCTGTGTGTCCGTGTGTCCGTGTGTCCTGTGTGTCCGTGTGTCCGTGTGTCCTGTGTGTCCGTGTGTCCTGTGTGTCCGTGTGTCCTGTGTGTCCTGTGTGTCCGTGTGTCCTGTGTGTCCGTGTGTCCTGTGTGTCCTGTGTGTCCTGTGTGTCCGTGTGTCCTGTGTGTCCGTGTGTCCTGTGTGTCCTGTGTGTCCTGTGTGTCCGTGTGTCCTGTGTGTCCGTGTTTCCTGTGTGTCCTGTGTGTCCTGTGTGTCCGTGTGTCCTGTGTGTCCTGTGTGTCCTGTGTGTCCTGTGTGTCTTGTGTGTCTTTTGTGTCCTGTGTGTCTTGTGTGTCCGTGTGTCCTGTGTGTCCTGTGTGTCCTGTGTGTCCTGTGTGTCCTGTGTGTCCTGTGTGTCCTGTGTGTCCGTGTGTCCTGTGTGTCCGTGTGTCCTGTGTGTCCTGTGTGTCGTGTGTGTCCGTGTGTCCGTGTGTCCTGTGTGTCCGTGTGTCCTGTGTGTCCTGTGTGTCCGTGTGTCCTGTGTGTCCGTGTGTCCTGTGTGTCGTGTGTGTCGTGTGTGTCCTGTGTGTCCGTGTGTCCTGTGTGTCCTGTGTGTCCTGTGTGTCCGTGTGTCCTGTGTGTCCTGTGTGTCCTGTGTGTCTTGTGTGTCCTGTGTGTCTTGTGTGTCCGTGTGTCCTGTGTGTCTTGTGTGTCTTGTGTGTCCTGTGTGTCTGTGTGTCCTGTGTGCCGTGTGTGTCCTGTGTGTCCGTGTGTCCTGTGTGTCCTGTATGTCCTGTGTGTCTTGTGTGTCCGTGTGTCCTGTGTGTCCTGTGTGTCGTGTGTGTCCTGTGTGTCGTGTGTGTCCTGTGTGTCTTGTGTGTCCTGTGTGTCCTGTGTGTCTTGTGTGTCCTGTGTGTCCTGTGTGTCGTGTGTGTCCTGTGTGTCGTGTGTGTCCTGTGTGTCTTGTGTGTCCTGTGTGTCCTGTGTGTCCTGTGTGTCGTGTGTGTCCTGTGTGTCCTGTGTGTCTTGTGTGTCCTGTGTGTCCTGTGTGTCCGTGTGTCCTGTGTGTCGTGTGTGTCCTGTGTGTCTTGTGCCAATGTCACCTACACCCCCAATCTCCTGAGTGTCATATACCAGTGTCCGTGCCACCTGTGTGTCATATACCAGTGTCCGTGCCACCTGTGTGTCATATGCCAGTGTCAGTACCACCTGTGTGTCATATACCAGTGTCCGTGCCACCTGTGTGTCATATACCAGTGTCCGTGCCACCTGTGTGTCATATACCAGTGTCCGTGCCACCTGTGTATCATATACCAGTGTCCGTGCCACCTGTGTGTCATATACCAGTGTCCGTGCCACCTGTGTGTCATATACCAGTGTCCGTGCCACCTGTGTGTCATATACCAGTGTCCGTGCCACCTGTGTGTCATATACCAGTGTCCGTGCCACCTGTGTGTCATATACCAGTGTCCGTGCCACCTGTGTGTCATATACCAGTGTCCGTGCCACCTGTGTGTCATATGCCAGTGTCAGTACCACCTGTGTGTCATATACCAGTGGCCGTGCCACCTGTGTGTCATATACCAGTGGCCGTGCCACCTGTGTGTCATATACCAGAGTCACCTACACCCCCGGTGTCTGAGGTGTTACTAGAGATTACCGAAAAATCCTTTAGGATTTGTCATTGTTATACGAACGAACTGTATACGAACCTGCTATATGAACTGTATATATGCCCTGCTATACGAACTTCATAGTTTCTTTTTGCCCTCCTTATCTCTTATAAACATTTCTAACCAGTTGGACGAATTCTTGTTCTAAACTGACTTTCTTGTTCTTTATCCTTTTTTATCAAGTTCTCTTTCCAGCTATAAGGTTCACCAGATCCTTTGTTATCCTTCTCGGGTCTTTATTATTATAATGCCTGCAACGCTGTACGTATTAGTGGCATTAGGTATTGCATGTACTGACTCTATCTTTAAATCCAACATTTTGTTTGTAACTTATCTTCTTTGTATGTACTTTTACCGGAATAAATATTTGAGTTTGAATTTGAACTTAATCATTTTGTATAGTATACTTCGTTCCTGTGCTTTGCTTAGAATATTTTTAAATAAGTTATATTTTGAATCCACATCGAAATCCCTTTTTACTTCACCTATCGCTGGGTTCTCGTCTCGCTCCAAGACCGCCCCCCCCCACCCCCCACCCTCCATGCCCAGGACTTTCCAATCTGTTTCACCCAAGAAATTTCATAGTCCATTACAATCAGCTCTTCGGAAATCTGGCACTGCAACAGAATTTTCTCTTACACACCTGTTCCATTCAGTTCTAAATCGGATTTCCTTGTGATTACTGTCCCCCTAGCTCACTCCCTATTTCAGTGTCATTAATTTGTGTCTCCCTATTAGCTAACACCGAGTCTAACATATCATTTTCCCGCGTTCGTTCCTAAATGCGTTGCTTAAGGAAGCAATCGACAATAAATTAAAAAAAATCTGCTTCTTTGTTCCCTCTTCTGTTAAACCAGTTTTTTCCACTAAAATTAAAGTCACCCATAACACAAATACTGTTAGACCTAGATGCTCTAGATATTTCATCCTACAGATGCTTTACTTCCATTCTGTCTAAGTTCGGTGGCCTATACATAAGTCCTATTATAAGATTTTTAGCATTTTCGTTTATTTCTAGCCAAATAGTTTCTCTGTGTGGCTCAGCTTTGATTCCTTCTTTGAGACTACATTTCAAGTTTTCCCTAACATATATGGCTACTCCCCCTCCTCGTCTTCTATGAATATTTATATGAAATAACTTATATCCATTTATTAGATATTCAGCTAATTGTTCTCTATTTTCTACATTCATCCACGTATCGGTAAGTGCAATAATATCTATTGTTTCTGTGCAGACAAGAGCATTTAAATCGTTTATTTTGTTTCTTAGACTCCTACTGTTAGTGTAATATACTCTAAGTGTATTATTATTATTTTAGCCCTTCTACTTCCCTGTTTATTTTGCAAGTTATTTCCTTCATCAACACATACTTTCATTGTCTCCTTTCTCCATATCAATTCCCATACCACTATATAAGTGTTCCCAGTTATCTATGAATGATATTGCATTCATTGATGAGAGAGTGGTGGATTAAGTAGTGATACGGATGAGAGGGAAGTAGATTGGGAAAGGACGTGGATGAGAGGTAGGTGGATTAGGTAGGGACATGGGTGAGAGGATTGATGAATCCTCCTTTATGAGGAGGATTGAAACTGAGGACGATAGTAGGAGGCTACAAGATGACCTAGACAGACTGAGTGAATGGTCCAACAAATGGCTGTTGAAGTTCAACCCGAGTAAATGCAAAGTAATGAAACTAGGCAGTGGAAACAGGAGGCCAGACAGGATACAGAATTGGAGATGAAGTACTTAATGAAACGGACAGAGAGAAAGATCTAGGAGTTGATATCACACCAAATCTGTCTCCTGAAGCCCACATAAAAAGAATATCGTCTGCGGCATATGCGAGGCTGGCTAACATCAGAACAGCGTTCAGGAACCTGTGTAAGGAATCATTCAGAATCTTGTACACCACATATGTAAGACCAATCCTGGAATATGCGGCCCCAGCATTGAGCCCGTACCTTGTCAAGCACAAGACGAAGCTGGAAAAAGTCCAAAGGTATGCCACTAGACTAGTCCCAGAACTAAGAGGCATGAGTTACGAGGAAAGGCTGCGGGAAATGCACATTACGACACTGGAAGACAGAAGAGTAAGGGGAGACATGATCACAACCTACAAAATTCTCAGGGGAATCGACCGGGTAAACAAAGATAAACTATTCAACACTGGTGGGACGCGAACAAGGGGACACAGGTGGAAACTGAGCGGAGCCGGTCGGCCGAGCGGACAGCACACTGGAATTGTGATCCTGTGGTCCTGGGTTCGATCCCAGGCGCCGGCGAGAAACAATGGGCAAAGTTTCTTTCACCCTGTGCCCCTGTTACCTAGCAGTAAAATAGGTACCTGGGTGTTAGTCAGCTGTCACGGGCTGCATCCTGGGGGTGGAAGCCTGGTCGAGGACCGGGCCGCGGGACACTAAAGCTCCGAAATCATCTCAAGATAACCTCAAGATCTCAAGATAACACATGAGCCACAGGGACGTTAGAAGGAACTTTTTCAGTGTCAGAGTAGTTAACGGATGGAATTTAACCTCACTTCGCTGGAAGACAGAAGAGTCAGAGGAGGGACATGATCACCACATTCAAGATTCTCAAGGGAATTAATAGGGTAGATAAAGACAGTCTATTTAACACAAGGGGCACACGCACTAGAAGACACAGGTGGAAACTGAGTGCCCAAATGACCCACAGATATATTAGAAAGAACTTTTTTAGTGTCAGAGTGGTTGACAAATGGAATGCATTAGGGAGTGATGTGGTGGAGGCTGACTCAATACACAGTTTCAAGTGTAGATATGACAGAGCCCAATAGGCTAAGGAACCTGTACACCAGTTGATTGACGGTTGAGAGGCGGGACCAAAGAGCCAGAGCTCAACCCCCGCAAGCACAACTAGGTGAGTACAACAAAGTAAGTACACACACACACACACCTGTCACATGCTCCCTGGCTACACACACACACCAGTCACATGCTCCCTGGCTACACACACACACCTGTCACATGCTCCCTGGCTACACACACACACCTGTCCCATGCTCCCTGGCTACACACACACACCAGTCACATGCTCCCTGGCTACACACACACACCAGTCACATGCTCCCTGGCTACACACACACACCTGTCACATGCTCCCTGGCTACACACACACACCTGTCACATGCGCCATGGCTACACACACACACCAGTCACATGCTCCCTGGCTACACACACACACCTGTCACATGCTCCCTGGCTACACTCACACACACCCGTCACATGCTCCCTGGCTACACACACACACCAGTCACATGCTCCCTGGCTACACACACACACCTGTCACATGCTCCCTGGCTACACACACACACCTGTCACATGCTCCCTGGCTACACACACACACCAGTCACATGCTCCCTGGCTACACACACACACCAGTCACATGCTCCCTGGCTACACCCACACAAACCTGTCACATGCTCCCTGGCTACACACACACACCTGTCACATGCTCCCTGGCTACACTCACACACACCCGTCACATGCTCCCTGGCTACACACACACACACCTGTCACATGCTCCCTGGCTACACACACACACCTGTCACATGCTCCCTGGCTACACACACACACCAGTCACACGCTCCCTGGCTACACACACACACACCAGTCACATGCTCCCTGGCTACACACACACACCTGTCACATGCTCCCTGGCTACACTCACACACACCCGTCACATGCTCCCTGGGTACACACACACACACCTGTCACATGCTCCCTGGCTACACACACACACCTGTCACATGCTCCCTGGCTACACACACACACCAGTCACATGCTCCCTGGCTACACACACACACCAGTCACATGCTCCCTGGCTACACACACACACACCTGTCACATGCTCCCTGGCTACACACACACACCTGTCACATGCTCCCTGGCTACACACACACACCAGTCACATGCTCCCTGGCTACACACACACACCAGTCACATGCTCCCTGGCTACACACACACACACCTGTCACATGCTCCCTGGCTACACACACACACCTGTCACATGCTCCCTGGCTACACACACACACACCAGTCACATGCTCCCTGGCTACACACACACACCAGTCACATGCTCCCTGGCTACACACACACACACCTGTCACATGCTCCCTGGCTACACACACACACCTGTCACATGCTCCCTGGCTACACACACACACCAGTCACATGCTCCCTGGCTACACACACACACCAGTCACATGCTCCCTGGCTACACACACACACACCTGTCACATGCTCCCTGGCTACACACACACACCTGTCACATGCTCCCTGGCTACACACACACACCAGTCACATGCTCCCTGGCTACACACACACACCAGTCACATGCTCCCTGGCTACACACACACACCTGTCACATGCTCCCTGGCTACACACACACACCAGTCACATGCTCCCTGGCTACACACACACACCTGTCACATGCTCCCTGGCTACACTCACACACACCCGTCACATGCTCCATGGCTACACACACACACCAGTCACATGCTCCCTGGCTACACACACACACCTGTCACATGGTCCCTGGCTACACACACACACCTGTCACATGCTCCCTGGCTACACACACACACCAGTCTCATGCTCCCTGGCTACACACACACACCAGTCACATGCTCCCTGGCTACACACACACACCTGTCACATGCTCCCTGGCTACACACACACACCTGTCACATGCTCCCTGGCTACACACACACACCAGTCACATGCGCCCTGGCTACACACACACACCTGTCACATGCTCCCTGGCTACACACACACACCTGTCACATGCTCCCTGGCTACACACACACACCAGTCACATGCTCCCTGGCTACACACACACACCAGTCACATGCTCCCTGGCTACACACACACACCTGTCACATGCTCCCTGGCTACACTCACACACACCCGTCACATGCTCCCTGGCTACACACACACACCAGTCACATGCTCCCTGGCTACACACACACACCTGTCACATGCTCCCTGGCTACACACACACACCTGTCACATGCGCCCTGGCTACACACACACACCAGTCACATGCTCCCTGGCTACACACACACACCTGTCACATGCGCCCTGGCTACACACACACACCAGTCACATGCTCCCTGGCTACACACACACACCTGTCACATATTCCCTGGCTACACACACACACCTGTCACATGCGCCCTGGCTACACACACATCAGTCACATGCTCCCTGGCTACACACACACATCTGTCACATGCTCCCTGGCTACACTCACACACACCCGTCACATGCTCCCTGGCTACACACATACACCAGTCACATGCTCCCTGGCTACACACACACACACCAGTCACATGCTCCCTGGCTACACACACACACCTGTCACATGCTCCCTGGCTACACACACACACCTGTCACATGCTCCCTGGCTACACTCACACACACCCGTCACATGCTCCCTGGCTACACACACACACCAGTCACATGCGCCCTGGCTACACACACACACCTGTCACATGATCCCTGGCTACACACACACACCTGTCACATGCTCCCTGGCTACACACACACACCAGTCACATGCTCCCTGGCTACACACACACACCAGTCACATGCTCCCTGGCTACACACACACACCTGTCACATGCTCCCTGGCTACACACACACACCAGTCACATGCTCCCTGGCTACACACACACACCTCTCACATGCTCCCTGGCTGCACTCACACACACCCGTCACATGCTCCCTGGCTACACACACACACCAGTCACATGCTCCCTGGCTACACACACACACCTGTCACATGCTCCCTGGCTACACACACACACCTGTCACATGCGCCCTGGCTACACACACACACCAGTCACATGCTCCCTGGCTACACACACACACCTGTCACATGCGCCCTGGCTACACACACACACCAGTCACATGCTCCTGGCTACACACACACACCTGTCACATGCTCCCTGGCTACACACACACACCTGTTACATGCGCCCTAGCTACACACACCAGTCACATGCTCCCTGGCTACACACACACACCTGTCACATGCTCCCTGGCTACACTCACACACACCCGTCACATGCTCCCTGGTTACACACACACACCAGTCACATGCTCCCTGGCTACACACACACACCTGTCACATGCTCCCTGGCTACACACACACACCTGTCACATTCTCCCTGGCTACACACACACATCTGTCACATGCTCCCTGGCTACACACACACACCAATCACATGCGCCCTGGCTACACACACACACCTGTCACATGCTCCCTGGCTACACTCACACACATTCACACACACACACATATCTAATATCAGAGATATTAGAAAGAACTTTTTTAGTGTCAGAGTGGTTGACAAATGGAATGCATTAGGCAGTGATGTGGTGGAGGCTGACTCCATCCACAGTTTCAAGTGTAGATATGACAGAGCCCAATAGGCTCAGGAACCTGTACACCTGTTGATTGACAGTTGAGAGGCGGGACCAAAGAGCCAGAGCTCAACCCCCGCAAGCACAACTAGGTGAGTACACACACACACACACACACACACACACACACACACACACACACACACACACACACACACACACCTGTCACATGCTCCCTGGCTACATACACACACCCGTCACATGCTCTCTGGCTACACACACACACACACACACACACACATCCGTCACATGCTTCCTGGCTACACACACACACATATATATATATATGTCGTACCTAGTAGCCAGAACGCATTTCTCAGCCTACTATGCAATGCCCAATTTGCCTAATAAGCCAAGTTTTCATGAATTAATTGTTTTTCGACTACCTAACCTACCTAACCTAACCTAACCTAACTTTTTCGGCTACCTAACCTAACCTAATTTATAAAGATAGGTTAGGTTAGGTTAGGTAGGGTTGGTTAGGTTCGGTCATATATCTACGTTAATCTTAACTCTAATAAAAAAAAATTGACCTCATACATAATAAGATGGGTAGCTTTATCATTTCATAAGAAAAAAAAAGAGAAAATATATTAATTCAGGAAAACTTTGCTTATTAGGCAAATTGGGCCTTGCATAGTAGGGTGAGAAGTGCGTTCTGGCTACTAGGTACGACATATATATATATATATATATTGTGACGGTAACGCGTTGGTGTTCGGCTGTTTAAGGCTAGGGGTATGGCCTCGTCACATAGTTATAAAAAAAATAGAAAAAAACTGGAACTTCGTCTGTGGTAAGGTAAGGAGAAGACACACAAAACACAAGTAAACTTTAACAATGAAATTTTAATTACGTTAAATAAATCAAAACATGAATAAAATGCACAAACAAATTCTTATAATAAAATCAATCAATCAAAATAATAAGAATAATTAGATGACACAATGAAAAGTTACGTTAAGGCAAAATAACAAGAAGTGCAATACAAAGTAAATGGGAGGTGTTGGAATATTGGCTTTAAGCCACCACTTCTCTCAGTACACGCTAGCGTCTAGCTGGGAGGAGTGGTGACAACGAGAGCACTGAACATTCTGAGGTCTGAAGTTGGGGCGACCCCAGACATCAAGTAGTATGGGGGGGCGAGTGCAGGTGCAGCCAGACCGGCGACCAATCAGCGGAGCCGGTAGCGATCAACATGTAGTTTGGTGGTTGGAGTCCGAACAGGTGGCTGGCTGCATACGTTTTGCTCACCCTGGCAAGCCTTGCTGGTGTTGTTGTTGTTGGACATGTCTTCCATAGTCGTTTTATATAATTTCAACGACGTGTTTGTGGAGGGAAGAGCAGGCTCAATCTCTTGAAGGAGATTATTGTCACAACTCTCCCCCGAAGCCTGCGGTTCTGGAAGAAGTACGTCGTTATGTGGTGGAGTAATGGATGGAGTCGCTTCTACTTCATAAACTCTGGAGAGATCAGGGGCTAAGATGTTGTCAGACTCTTGGTATAGCGTGTCTCCAGGTTGAATTTCTGCAGTTAGTAAGCCCATAGTAGAAGACGTTGAGATGAGAAGGGGGCGTGCTGCAGGAGGTGTAGGGTGGTGTGGTCCGTGTTGATGGTGGACCGAGCACTTTTCAGGGGTGGAGTGAAGTGCTGAAGCTTCAGGATGAGGAAGAGTAGCTCCTTGCCAATTGTTCCGTCGTTCCTTGTAGCAGTAGTCGCTGACAGGTGTATTCTTCTCGCCTCGTTGCTGCATCACGACACCACCATCGTCGGTACCATTGGCGTCGACATGGAGGATGAAGGGCTTATCTGACGAGGTGAGAGTGGAATTAGAAGAGGGCATAGGAGCACGATTATTATCCTGAAAGCATTTGGGAAGATCATTAAGGATTTCGGAATTAGAAAGCGCCGACTCCTTGTCAGTGCTTTCGGGAGGAGAAGCTGGGATGGTCTCACTGTGGATGTAGGGTTCTGTGAAGGTAGAATAATTAGTCAGGACAGTGGGAGGAGTACCATTATATTGCTTCAGGAGGTTGACGTGGCACAGCTGGGTCTTCCGCCGCCTATCTGGAGTCTCTATGACGTAAGTGTTGTTGCTTCTGCACTCTTTGACGCAGTAGGGTCCTGAAAATCTGTTTTGTAAAGGTGAACCTGGGATAGGAAAATAGGCAAGGACGAAGTCTCCCGGCTTGAATTTTCTTACTTTGCTGGTCTGGTCGTAATGAGTCTTCATTCTCACCTGGGCTTTCAATAGATTATCATGGGCAAAGCGGTGGACTCTCTCTAGAATGTGTTGAAGGTTTTGAAGAAACTGGGGCACATTCTGATGCTCACTGAAGGTGGCATCTCTGAGAGAGTCTTTGAAAGCCTTAAGGGGAGTACGGCACTTACGGCCGTAGAGCATCTCATAAGGAGATACTCCTAGGGACTCATTGGGGAGACTTCTGAAAATACACATTATTAGGTCAATCTGCTTATCCCAATCCTTTGAGGTTTCACTACAAAACTTTTTCAAGAGTGCTTTGATGGTCTGATGACTACGTTCAAGAGAACCCTGTGAAGCAGGATGATAGGGGCTGGACAATACCTGTTTGATGTTGAACTCCTCCAGTGTCCTTTTGAAGAGATCACTGGTGAAGTTGGTGCCACAGTCACTTTGAATCTCCCTGGGAAATCCGTATTGAGTGAAGATCTTCAATAGATGTTTTATAACCGTAGCAGCCGTGATGTTCTTCACTGGAACTGCTATGGGAAATCTGGTGGTAGGACACAGGATGGTTAGGATGTAGGCGTTACCTGAACTGGTCCGAGGTAAAGGACCAACACAGTCTATTATGAGTCTGTGGAAAGGTTCCGCAGGCACCTGTATGGGAATCAGTGGTGCTCTGGGAATGGAGACGTTCGGTTTGCCTGCCATCTGACATGTATGACACTGTTTTACGTACTGTTTGACGTTATTTACCATACCTGGCCAGTAGTAGTCTTGACGAATCCCATGGTAAGTCTTGTTGAAGCCGTAGTGGGAGAATGCTCCGTGGGCCAGGTGTAGAATAGTGGGCCGCAGGCTGGTGGGAATCACAAGTTGTTCGATGTTGGCCCAATCGTCCTCCTCCTTCAGTTTACTGGGTCTATATCTGCGGTAGAGCAAGTCGTTCTCTAAGAAGAACCCAGGAATACTGTCGGGTTGAGTCTCAGCCTGGAAAAACAATGGTGTTAACGTAAGATCTTCCCTCTGCAACTTACGGAACTCCAACTTGGTCAGATGCGGGGGTAGTTTCTGAGGGTCTTGAGGGACAGCGGTAGCAGTAGAGTCAGCTGGCTGTGGACGTGCGACTTGTGCACGGGTGGTCACGAGAACCGGAGGAGAAACTTCATCACTCTCTTGAACCTCTGCTGGAACATACTCAAGAATAGGGTTTATTGGCACAGAGTTACACACCTGGGGTTTGTCCATGACGATCAGGTTGGTCGGTTGTAGGTCTTCTGCCAAGTCGTTGCCTAGGAGAAGTTGCACTCCAGGCATGGGAAAAGGCTTTTCCCTGACGGCGACTTGGACTTCCCCGTTCACGTAGGGACAATCCAGGTGGACTCTGGCGAGAGGGTATGGAGTGGTAGCAGTGAGGTCAGTGATGAAGACTGTTTCCCCGGTGTAGACTATGTTGGGCACAGCCGACTTCAAGATGATCGATTGTAGAGCCGCTGTGTCCCTCAAGATCTTCAATTTGAAACGTCCCTCTGGATTTGAACCGTTGGCAGAGACAGTTCCAGTATACAGGTGGTTACTGAAAAGAGAAAGATCATTAACATCAACACCAACATTCATCACAGGCTTACCGGACTTAGGAGGAGTTGGTTTGGGTCTTTGTTGGTCAGTGGTTCCCTTGTATTGAGACTTACCACACTTGTCTATGGTATGTCCATAGAGTCTACAATACTTGCAGTACAGTTGTGAACCAGCTTGATCGGGGCTCACCTTCTCGTAACTGTACCACGACTTCTTACTGGAGGATGGTTCAGGTGTCAGCCGGTGGATGAGGCTGTAAGTGTCAGCCGACTTAGCACACTTCAGGTAGTCGGTTTCTTCTTTATCTGCTAAGTAGAGGCGGACAGGAGGCGGCACACGTCTCAAGAATTCTTCAACAAGCATCAGGTTGACGAGTTCTGTAAAAGTAGAGACATGTGCTGCTTCCAGCCATTTCATGAAATACCTCCGTTTCGTGTTAGCAAACTCAAGGAAGGTAGTGGTACTTGCCTTCAGGTGGTCACGGAATTTCCTTCTATAACTTTCTGTGGAAAGTAGGTAGGCGTCCAACACTGCTTGTTTCAGAGTGTAGTAGTCATTCTCAGACGCCAAAGTACTGAGTGTGACTGCAGCTCTACCTGTAAGATGGACTCTGAGAAGTGTGGCCCACTGGTCGACAGGCCAACTGAGTTGATTAGCAAGGGTTTCAAAGGTGGTGAAAAACACATCAACTTCTGCTTCTACAAAGGATGGCATTAACTTACTTGCATGTGATATATTAAAACTGACGGGAAGATTGGCAGTAGCTTGTTGGCGTTGAGTGAAGTGGGAAGTTTCCAAGGCGATTTCACGTTGACGACACTCTAGAGCCAGAGTTGCTTGTTGCTTGTCATGTTCACGTTGCATTTCCAACTCGCGTTGTTTGGTTTCAAGCTGTACGCGTTCCCGCTCCTGGAGTGCTTCAAGCTGTACTCGTTCCCGCTCCTGGAGTAGTGCAACCTCACGTTCTTGGAGGGCGAGTCCTCGTTCGTGTTCTTCTCTCCTCAAAGCAGCTTCGCGTTCTTGTTCTTCCCTCCGTATGGCAGCAGCTCGTTCTTGTTGTTCGAGGGCTTCCCTTTGCTGCTCACGTTCAATCTTGGCCAGCTCTAGTTTGAGTTTCATCGTTGCCAAGTCAGTTTTATCTGCAATATAGTAAGTTTCATGAGTTTCAGAGTCTATCTTACCTTGCTCTAAATAGTAATCCAGCAACAGGTTGTGTAGGTCATTTTTGTTGGCTTGGTAGGGAACTTCTAGTTGATACTCATGTGCAAGAGTTTGTAATTCAGTCCTCTTGGCACGACTTAAAGTCCCTATTTCACCTGCTGGATTTGCACGGAAAGTTTGGAGACGAAACATGGTGAAATTAGCAAATAAAGGTACACGAATATTCAATAGTGAAATGTCAGAAACAGGACAACGTGGCAACTGGTACCTATCCTGTGTGATCTTTAACAATTAACGTTAAGTGAAAGATATTAAATGATTAAATTAAATCCAGGGCGCAGGAAATCTTGTACCCGGTACTCATGTAAGAGAATAAGGGCAAGAAAATCCTACTAACAAATGAAACAAAGTTTCGAAAACAAATGAAACAGTTAAATGCTTCAAAAGTAAAATTGGTAGTCCAAGGATGTAGGCATACCTTGCCAAGTCTCTATAGGACATAAAGCAAGTTTTTCCCACTGAATTTAATATGATACTTACAGAATTAGCGAACTTTTGTGCTCTGAAAAAATAAGCTAATTCCCTACCGTTGTATGTATCATCATCTCTGACTGACGTGTAGGGGTGCGAGGTGTCAACTGGTGACGAGAACTGCTGCTGAGGTCCCAATTCAGCAACTAAAGTTCGAGCTAGAGGAACTATGGCCCTCTTTGTCCTCCTACAGTCAGATTGCAGAAGATTGGGTACTCTTGACCCGGGGCAGACCACAGTACCAGGGTACCAATATGATGATCTGTCAGAATGAGAAATATTCAAGGGACATAGATGGTAAATACGAGTAATAACATGGAGGGAGAGATGACCAATTAAGAGTATGACTGAGGCCTACAGTCACCACGTAATCCAAAGTTGTCTCACCTTCACTATATGTTACTCTCGTAATGCACAATACACCGCACCTTATAAAAAATGAAATTGAATATGAAAAATAGTAAAGCTACGTTAACAAAGTTAAATACGCTTACCATAAATTACCACTTGGCACCAGTACCTGAGTGAAGCTCCTAGGACAGGCCCCCATATAACTTGTGACGGTAACGCGTTGGTGTTCGGCTGTTTAAGGCTAGGGGTATGGCCTCGTCACATAGTTATAAAAAAAATAGAAAAAAACTGGAACTTCGTCTGTGGTAAGGTAAGGAGAAGACACACAAAACACAAGTAAACTTTAACAATGAAATTTTAATTACGTTAAATAAATCAAAACATGAATAAAATGCACAAACAAATTCTTATAATAAAATCAATCAATCAAAATAATAAGAATAATTAGATGACACAATGAAAAGTTACGTTAAGGCAAAATAACAAGAAGTGCAATACAAAGTAAATGGGAGGTGTTGGAATATTGGCTTTAAGCCACCACTTCTCTCAGTACACGCTAGCGTCTAGCTGGGAGGAGTGGTGACAACGAGAGCACTGAACATTCTGAGGTCTGAAGTTGGGGCGACCCCAGACATCAAGTAGTATGGGGGGGCGAGTGCAGGTGCAGCCAGACCGGCGACCAATCAGCGGAGCCGGTAGCGATCAACATGTAGTTTGGTGGTTGGAGTCCGAACAGGTGGCTGGCTGCATACGTTTTGCTCACCCTGGCAAGCCTTGCTGGTGTTGTTGTTGTTGGACATGTCTTCCATAGTCGTTTTATATAATTTCAACGACGTGTTTGTGGAGGGAAGAGCAGGCTCAATCTCTTGAAGGAGATTATTGTCACAATATATATATATATATATATATATATATATATATATATATATATATATATATATATATATATATATATATATATATATATATATATATGTCGTACCTAATAGCCAGAACGCACTTCTATGCCTACTATTCAAGGCCCGATTTGCTTAATAAGCCAAGTTTTCATGAATTAATTGTTTTTTCGACTACCTAACCTACCTAACCTAACCTAACCTAACTTTTTCGGCTACCTAACCTAACCTAGCCTATAAAGATAAGTTAGGTTAGGTTAGGTAGGGTTGGTTAGGTTCGGTCATATATCTACGTTATTTTTAACTCCAATAAAAAAAATTGACCTCATACATAATGAAATGGGTAGCTTTATCATTTCATAAGAAAAAAATTAGAGAAAATATATTAATTCATGAAAACTTGGCTTATTAGGCAAATCGGGCCTTGAATAGTAGGCATAGAAGTGCGTTCTGGCTATTAGGTACGACATATATATATATATATATATATATATATATATATATATATATATATATATATATATATATATATATATATATATATATATATATATATATATATATATATATATATATATATATATATATATATATATATATATATATATATATATATATTGGTGTATACTGGCAGCAGGTTTTCTTTCAAACATGCTTCATTGAATATGACCGCATATTCTGTATTTATTATTTTCTGGTTTAGGGCTTCTATCCCTCTAACTATTTTCTTAGCATCAGGGCTTAATTGAAATAGGAGTTCTCCAAAACTCATTTTCGTACTTTTAAGGTGAAGAAAAGAAGTGATTTACTATAGAGTGTATTACACTTATTTATATAATTTGCACAACGTTTCGAACCTCCATGGTTCATTCTCAAGTGAACAGATCTTTCAATACTAGTTGATTTTATACCCGCACTGGGTCAGGTGATAATACAATAAAGGTGAAAACATGGGGGGATACATAAGGGATAAATGTGAGGTGAAACATAGAGGCTGCAGAAGGCTTATTGGCCCATACGAGGCAGCTCCTATCTAAACACAAAGATCAATCCAGTGTAATTGGCCTATTATGTTGGACATTGTCTTCTGTGTTGGCATCGATATGTTCTTGTCTTGTCCTTACTCTCATGGTGGGTAGAGTAAATAGCTCCGTGATTTGGGTGTTCATGGTAGGTCGCTCTATTCTTATGTGAATTGCCTCAAGAATTTGTAATCTTCTTGCATCTTGAGTTTTGTCTATTATGCAGGTATTCTTGTTCAACATTTCTCTTGTTAGGGTGATGTCATGGGCTTGTCTCATGTGATTCCTAGGGGCACCGGATTGAATATGGCATGTCAAACGCCTCGTCAGCTTGGTCGACGTCATACCTATGTACTTACATTGAAGGTTACATCCTTCGTGGGGGCAAGTGTACATGTATACAACGCTTGACTGCTGTAGAGGGTTCTCCGTCGGCTTCGGACTGTTTTTGATAAGGAGTTCGGAAGTCTTCTTGGTTTTGTAGAATATTATCAGGTTTATGTTTTGGTTAGGAGTAATGCTTTTTACTCCTTTACGGATAATTTCTTTCATTATTCTTTCCTCGAATATATATATTCGAGGAAAGATATATATTCAATATATATATATATATATATATATATATATATATATATATATATATATATATATATATATATATTGTGACGGGAATGTGTTGGAGTATAGATGTTCGGCAGACCTCCAATGGCAGGTGTCAATGCCTGGTCACACTTACAAAAAAATATAGACTGCTTGCCTGTTGTTTGTGGTAAGTGAGAGGGAGGAACACGTAAAACACAAAGTATGAACAATGAAACTTTAATATATTTACTTTAAACATAAATGAAAATAAAGACAAATCTCGGGTTTGAGATTGGTGCAATTAATTAACAAAGATAAATGCAAAAACACAATAGATTAAATATTATAATGGTGAAATGGATCTGAGAATATTGGGTTTAGCTGAGACCTCCCTTAGTATACGAAAGTCAGAGAGCTTAGTATGCCAGAGAGAGATGTCAACTCTAAGAGCACGAAAGAATATTCTGAAGTTGATGGCTGGTTCCCCTCAGACGTCGACTCAGGTAGCGCTGAGGTGCAGGGTGCAGGTGCCCGGTTGGCGAGTCACCAATCAGGAGCAGGCAGGCTGGGATGGGTAGTTTGCTGGTTGACGACGAGCCTGTGTGGAGTAGGGGGGTGTTAGGGTACGTTTTGCCTCCTGGTCAAAACGTTTTGTGCTACTGGTGACGTATCTTGAATGTAGCATCTTGTACGTGTATACTTGACGTAACTTTAAGTAGGGAAGAGCAGGCTCAATCTCTCTTGAAAGAGATTATCATCACAATATATATATATATATATATATATATATATATATATATATATATATATGTATATATATATATATATATATATATATATATATATATATATATATATATATATATATATATATATATATATATATATATATATATATATATATATATATTTATGTTGTACCTAGTAGCCAGAACGTCGTACTCGGCCTACTATGCAATGCACGATTTGCCTAATAAGCCAAGTTTTCCTGAATTAATATATTTTCTCTATTTTTTTCTTATGAAATGATAAAGCTACCCATTTCTTTATGTATGAGGTCAATTTTTTTATTGGAGTTAAAATTAACGTAGATATATGACCGAACCTAACCAACCCTACCTAACCTAACCTAACCTATCTCTATACGTTAGGTTAGGTTAGGTAGCCGAAAAAGTTAGGTTAGGTTAGGTAGTCGAAAAACAATTAATTCATGAAAACTTGGCTTATTAGGCAAATCGGGCCTTGCATAGTAGGCTGAGAAGTGCGTTCTGGCTACTAGGTACGACATATATATACCACCCCGGATACCATTCTGGAGGATGTAAGGAAAATCCAGGAGCAAGGAGCAGCCTTGGGCCTCATTCTCAATGCATCCAAATGCGAAATAGTCTCCCGCAACCCAGACATCACTGGCAAAATAAAAAAAATTCTTCCAGACCATTCTTGTTGTCGAGCCACGTGACTGCACCCTCCTGGGTTCCCCAATTGGCCCACAAGCAATCGAGGAGGTCCTGGCTGCAAAAATTACTGATCTAAAGAGAATGCTGGACAGGATTGACAAGACTGATGCCCATGATGCTCTCTTCCTCCTCACAAGATGCCTGTCTCTCATTAAGTTGACTTACTTTCTTTCTGAGCTGCTTTCCATCCTACAACAGCCCTAAATGAAACGTGTATGACACCCTTCTGAGGTCTTGCTGGTGAAAGTCCTGCACCTGCCATTGGACGACTCGCAGTAGGAGCAAGCAACCCTCCTTGTAAGACTCTGAGGCCTTGGTGTCCGCACAGCCTCCCAGATTGCTCTTCCAGCCTTCCTTTCCTCCTTCCATGCATCGCACGACCTCGTAAAAGATATTCTACATGAATCCCTGAGTGATTCAGCAGGAATACACGTTCCTGCTTTCAATGAACGTTCAAATCAGTGGGATGCTCTTGCAGCCCCAGCACCCATCATAGAGCCAACCATAAAACATAAACAGTCCAGCTGGGACCACCTGCTGGAGGGAAAAAATGCTGATGCCATGGTCAGCGCCACAACATCAGACAAGGAGAAAGCCCGCCTCTGAGCAGTGCGTGCACCCCCCCCCCTTCCATGGAGACTGGAAGGTTGCTGCTGGTGGATCACTGGAAGGTTGCTGCTGGTGGGTCACTGGATAGTTGTTGCTGGTGGATCACTTGGATGGTTGCTGCTGGTGGGTCACTGGATGGTTGCTGCTGGTGGGTTACTGGAAGGTTGCTGCTGGTGGGTCACTGGATAGCTGCTGCTGGTGGGTCACTGGAAGGTACCTGCTGGTGGGTCACTGGAAGGTTGCAACTGGTGGGTCACTGGATGGTTGCTGCTGGTGGGTCACTGGATGGTCGCTGCTGGTGGATCACTTGAAGGTTGCTGCTGGTGGGTTACTGGAAGGTTGCTGCTGGTGGGTTACTGGAAGGTTGCTGCTGGTGGGTCACTGGATAGTTGCTGCTGGTGGGTCACTGGAAGGTTGCTGCTGGTGGGTCACTGGAAGGTTGCTGTTGGTGGGTCACTGGATGGTCGCTGCTGGTGGATCATTAGAAGGTTGCTGCTGGTGGGTCACTGGAAGGTTGCTGCTGGTGGGTCACTGGATAGTTGCTGCTGGTGGGTCACTGGATGGTTGCTGCTGGTGGGTCACTGGATGGTCGCTGCTGGTGGATCACTTGAAGGTTGCTGCTGGTGGGTTACTCGAAGGCTGCTGATGGTGGGTCACTGGATGGATGCTGCTGGTGGGTTACTGGATGGTTGCTGCTGGTGGGTCACTGGATGGTTGCTGCTGGTGGGTCACTGGATGGTTGCTGATGGTCGGTCACTGGTTGGTCGCTGCTGGTGGGTCACGGGATGGTTGCTGCTGGTCGGTCACTGGTTGGTCGCTGCTGGTGGGTCACGGGATGGTTGCTGCTGGTCGGCCACTGGTTGGTCGCTGCTGGGGGGTCTCTGGATGGTTGCTGCTGGGGGGTCACTGGATAGTTGCTGCTGGGGGGTCTCTGGATGGTTGCTGCTGGGGGATCTCTGGATGGTTGATGCTGGTGGGTCACTGGAAGGCTGTTGCTGGTGGGTCAATGGATGGTTGCTGCTGGTGGGTCACTGGATGGTTGCTGATGGTGGGTCACTGGATGGGTGCTGCTGGTGGGTCACTGGATGGTTGCTCCTGGTGGGTCATTGGAAGGTTGCTGTTGGTGGGTCACTGGAAGGTTGCTGCTCATGGGTCACTGGAATGTTGCTGCTGGTGGGTCACTGGATGGTTGCTGATGGTGGGTCACTGGATGGGTGCTGCTGGTGGGTCACTGGAAGGTTGCTGCTGGTGGGTCACTGGAAGGTTGCTGCTGGTGGGTCACTGGAAGGTTGCTGCTGGTGGGTCACTAGGTGGTTGCTTCTGGTGGCTCACTGGATGGTTGCTGCTGGTGGGTCACTGGAAGATTGCTGCTGGTGGGTCACTGGAAGGTTGCTGCTGGTGGCTCACTGGAAGGTTGCTCCTGGTGGGTCACTGGATGGTTTCTGCTAGTGGGTCACGGGAACGTTGCTGCTGGTTGGTCACTGGATGGTTGCTGCTGGTGGGTCACTGGATGGTTTCTGATAGTGGGTCACGGGAACGTTGCTGCTGGTTGGTCACTGGAAGGTTCCTGGAGGTGGGTCATTTTAAGGTTGCTGTTGGTGGGTCACTGGAAGGTTCCTGCACGTGGGTCACTGGAAGCATGCTGCTGGTGGGTCACTGGATGGTTTCTGCTGGTGCGTCACTGGAAGGTTCCTGCAGGTGGGTCACTGGATGGTTACTGCTGGTGGGTCACTGGAAGGTTGCTGCTGGTGGGTCACTGGATGGTTCCTGCAGGTGGGTCACTGGATGGTTGCTGCTGGTGAGTCACTGGAAGGTTGCTGCTGGTGGGTCACTGGAAGGTTGCTGCTGTTGAGTCACTGGAAGGTTCCTGCAGGTGGGTCACTGGATGGTTACTGCTGGTGGGTCACTGGATGGTTGCTGCTGGTGGGTCACTGGAAGGTTGCTGCTGGTGGGTCACTGGATGGTTGCTGCTGATGGCTCACTGGAAGGATGCTGCTGGTGGGTCACTGGAAGGTTGCTTCTAGTGGGTCACTGGATGGTTGCTGCTGGTGGGTCACTGGATTGCTGCTGCTGGTGGGTCACTGGAAGGTTGCTGCTGGTGGGTCACTGGATGGTTGCTGCTGGTGAGTCACTGGATTGCTGCTGCTGGTGGGTCACTGGAAGGTTGCTGCTGGTGGGTCACTGAATAGTTGCTGTTGGTGGGTCACTGGAAGGTTGATGCTTGTCTGTCACTGTAAGGTTGCTGCTGGAGGGTCACTGGAAGGTTGCTGCTGGTGGGTCATTGGAATTTTGCTGCTGGAGGGTCACTGGATGGTTGCTGCTGGTGGGTCACTGGAAGGTTACTGCTGATGAGTCACTGGATGGCTGCTGCTGAAGGGTCACTGGAAGGTTGCTGCTGGTGGGTCACTGTATGGCTGCTGCTGGTGGGTCACTGGAAGGTTGCGGCTGGTGGGTCACTGGAAGGTTGCTGCTGGTGGGTCCCTGGAAGGTTGCTGCTGGTGGGTCACTGGAAGGTTGCTGCTGGTGGGTCACTGGATGGTTGCTGCTGGTGGGTCACTGGATGGTTGCTGCTGGTGGTTCACTAGAAGGTAGCTGCTGGTGGGTCACTGGATGGTTGCTGCTGGTGGGTCACTGGATGGTTGCTGCTGGTGGGTCACTGGATTGCTGCTGCCGGTGGGTCACTGGAAAGTTGCTACTGGTGGGTCACTGGAAGGTTGCTTCTAGTGGGTCACTAGATAGTTGCTGCTGGTGGGTCACTGGAAGGTTGCTGCTGGTGGGTCACTGGAAGGTTGCTGCTGGTGGGTCACGGGATTGCTGCTGCTGGTGGGTCACTGGATGGTTGCTGCTGGTGGGTCACTGGAAGGTTGCTGCTGGTGGGTCACTGGAAGGTTGCTGCTGGTAGTCACGGGATTGCTGCTGCTGGTGGGTCACTGGATAGTTGCTGCTGGTGGGTCACTGGAAGGTTGCTGCTGGTGGGTCACTGGAAGGTTGCTGCTGGTGGGTCACGGGATTGCTGCTGCTGGTGGGTCACTGGATGATTGCTGCTAGTGGGTAACTGGAAGGTTACTGCTGGTGGGTCACTGGATGGTTGCTGCTGGTGGGTCACTGGAAGGTTGCTGCTGGTGGGTCACTGGATGGTTGCTGCTGGTGGGTCACTGGAAGGTTACTGCTGGTTGGTCACTGGAACGTTGCTGCAGGTGGGTCACAGGATGGTTGCTGCTGGTGGGTCACTGGATGGTTGCTGCTGGTGGGTCACTGGATGGTTGCTGCTGGTGGGTCACTGGAAGGTTGCTGCTGGTGGGTCACTGGATGGTTGCTGCTGGTGGGTCACTGGATGGTTGCTGCTGGTGGGTCACTGGAAGGTTGCTGCTGGTGGGTCACTGGATGGTTGCTGCTGGTGGGTCACTGGAAGGTTGCTGCTGGTGGGTCACTGGAAGGTTGCTGCTGGTGGGTCACTGGAAGGTTGCTGCAGGTGGGTCATTGGATGGTTGCTGCTGGTGGGTAACTGGATGGTTGCTGCTGGTGGGTAACTTGAAGGTGGCTGCTGGTGGGTGACTGGAGGGTCACTGGAAGGTTGCTGCTGGTGGGTCACTGGAAGGTTGCTGCTGATGGATCACTGGATAACTGCTGGTGGGTCACTGGATGGTTGCTGCTGGTGGGTCACTGGATGGTTGCTGCTGGTGGGTCACGGGATGGTTGCTGCTGGTGGGTCACGGGATGGTTGCTGCTGGTGGGTCACGGGATTGCTGCTGCTGGTGGGTCACTGGATGGTTGCTGCTGGTGGGTAACTGGAAGGTTACTGCTCGTGGGTAACTGGATGGTTGCTGCTGGTGGGTCACTGGAAGGTTGCTGTTGGTGGGTCACTGGAAGGTTGCTGCTGGTGGGTCACTGGATGGTTGCTGCTGGTGGGTCAGTGGATGGTTGCTGCTGGTTGGTCACTAGGTGGTTGCTTCTGGTGGCTCACTGGATGGTTGCTGCTGGTGGGTCACTGGAAGATTGCTGCTGGTGGGTCACTGGAAGGTTGCTGCTGGTGGCTCACTGGAAGGTTTCTCCTGGTGGGTCACTGGATGGTTTCTGCTAGTGGGTCACGGGAACGTTGCTGCTGGTTGGTCACTGGATGGTTGCTGCTGGTGGGTCACTGGATGGTTTCTGATAGTGGGTCACGGGAACGTTGCTGCTGGTTGGTCACTGGAAGGTTCCTGGAGGTGGGTCATTTTAAGGTTGCTGTTGGTGGGTCACTGGAAGGTTCCTGCACGTGGGTCACTGGAAGCATGCTGCTGGTGGGTCACTGGATGGTTTCTGCTGGTGCGTCACTGGAAGGTTCCTGCAGGTGGGTCACTGGATGGTTACTGCTGGTGGGTCACTGGAAGGTTGCTGCTGGTGGGTCACTGGATGGTTCCTGCAGGTGGGTCACTGGATGGTTGCTGCTGGTGAGTCACTGGAAGGTTGCTGCTGGTGGGTCACTGGAAGGTTGCTGCTGTTGAGTCACTGGAAGGTTCCTGCAGGTGGGTCACTGGATGGTTACTGCTGGTGGGTCACTGGATGGTTGCTGCTGGTGGGTCACTGGAAGGTTGCTGCTGGTGGGTCACTGGATGGTTGCTGCTGATGGCTCACTGGAAGGATGCTGCTGGTGGGTCACTGGAAGGTTGCTTCTAGTGGGTCACTGGATGGTTGCTGCTGGTGGGTCACTGGATTGCTGCTGCTGGTGGGTCACTGGAAGGTTGCTGCTGGTGGGTCACTGGATGGTTGCTGCTGGTGAGTCACTGGATTGCTGCTGCTGGTGGGTCACTGGAAGGTTGCTGCTGGTGGGTCACTGAATAGTTGCTGTTGGTGGGTCACTGGAAGGTTGATGCTTGTCTGTCACTGTAAGGTTGCTGCTGGAGGGTCACTGGAAGGTTGCTGCTGGTGGGTCATTGGAATTTTGCTGCTGGAGGGTCACTGGATGGTTGCTGCTGGTGGGTCACTGGAAGGTTACTGCTGATGAGTCATTGGATGGCTGCTGCTGAAGGGTCACTGGAAGGTTGCTGCTGGTGGGTCACTGTATGGCTGCTGCTGGTGGGTCACTGGAAGGTTGCGGCTGGTGGGTCACTGGAAGGTTGCTGCTGGTGGGTCCCTGGAAGGTTGCTGCTGGTGGGTCACTGGAAGGTTGCTGCTGGTGGGTCACTGGATGGTTGCTGCTGGTGGGTCACTGGATGGTTGCTGCTGGTGGTTCACTAGAAGGTTGCTGCTGGTGGGTCACTGGATGGTTGCTGCTGGTGGGTCACTGGATGGTTGCTGCTGGTGGGTCACTGGATTGCTGCTGCCGGTGGGTCACTGGAAAGTTGCTACTGGTGGGTCACTGGAAGGTTGCTTCTAGTGGGTCACTAGATAGTTGCTGCTGGTGGGTCACTGGAAGGTTGCTGCTGGTGGGTCACTGGAAGGTTGCTGCTGGTGGGTCACGGGATTGCTGCTGCTGGTGGGTCACTGGATGGTTGCTGCTGGTGGGTCACTGGAAGGTTGCTGCTGGTGGGTCACTGGAAGGTTGCTGCTGGTAGTCACGGGATTGCTGCTGCTGGTGGGTCACTGGATAGTTGCTGCTGGTGGGTCACTGGAAGGTTGCTGCTGGTGGGTCACTGGAAGGTTGCTGCTGGTGGGTCACGGGATTGCTGCTGCTGGTGGGTCACTGGATGATTGCTGCTAGTGGGTAACTGGAAGGTTACTGCTGGTGGGTCACTGGATGGTTGCTGCTGGTGGGTCACTGGAAGGTTGCTGCTGGTGGGTCACTGGATGGTTGCTGCTGGTGGGTCACTGGAAGGTTACTGCTGGTTGGTCACTGGAACGTTGCTGCAGGTGGGTCACAGGATGGTTGCTGCTGGTGGGTCACTGGATGGTTGCTGCTGGTGGGTCACTGGATGGTTGCTGCTGGTGGGTCACTGGAAGGTTGCTGCTGGTGGGTCACTGGATGGTTGCTGCTGGTGGGTCACTGGATGGTTGCTGCTGGTGGGTCACTGGAAGGTTGCTGCTGGTGGGTCACTGGATGGTTGCTGCTGGTGGGTCACTGGAAGGTTGCTGCTGGTGGGTCACTGGAAGGTTGCTGCTGGTGGGTCACTGGAAGGTTGCTGCAGGTGGGTCATTGGATGGTTGCTGCTGGTGGGTAACTGGATGGTTGCTGCTGGTGGGTAACTTGAAGGTGGCTGCTGGTGGGTGACTGGAGGGTCACTGGAAGGTTGCTGCTGGTGGGTCACTGGAAGGTTGCTGCTGATGGATCACTGGATAACTGCTGGTGGGTCACTGGATGGTTGCTGCTGGTGGGTCACTGGATGGTTGCTGCTGGTGGGTCACGGGATGGTTGCTGCTGGTGGGTCACGGGATTGCTGCTGCTGGTGGGTCACTGGATGGTTGCTGCTGGTGGGTAACTGGAAGGTTACTGCTCGTGGGTAACTGGATGGTTGCTGCTGGTGGGTCACTGGAAGGTTGCTGTTGGTGGGTCACTGGAAGGTTGCTGCTGGTGGGTCACTGGATGGTTGCTGCTGGTGGGTCAGTGGATGGTTGCTGCTGGTTGGTCACTGGATGGCTGGTGCTGGTGGGTCACTGGATGGTTGCTGCTGGTGGTTAACTGGAAGGTTACTGCTCGTGGGTCACTGGATAGTTGCTGCTGGTGGGTCACTGGATAGTTGCTGCTGGTGAGTCACTGGAAGGTTGCTGCTGGTGGGTCACTGGATGGTTGCTGCTGGTGGGTCACTGTATGGTTGCTGCTGGTTGGTCACTGGATGGCTGGTGCTGGTGGGTCACTGGATGGGTGCTGGTGGTGGGTCACTGGATGGTTGCTGCTGGTGGGTCACTGGAAGGTTGCTGCTGGTGGGTCACTGGATGGCTGGTGCTGGTGGGTCACTGGATGTTTGCTGCTGGTGGGTCACTGGAAGTTTGCTGCTGGTGGGTCACTGGAAGGTTGCTGCTGGTGGGTCACTGGATGGTTGCTGCTGGTGGGTCACTGGATGGTTGCTGCTGGAGGGTCACTCGAAGGTTGCTGCTGGTGAGTCACTGGAAGGTTGCTGCTGATGGATCACTGGATAACTGCTGGTGGGTCACTGGATGGTTGCTGCTGGTGGGTCACTGGATGGTTGCTGCTGGTGGGTCACGGGATGGTTGCTGCTGGTGGGTCACGGGATTACTGCTGCTGGTGGGTCACTGGATAGCTGCTGCTGGTGGGTAACTGGAAGGTTACTGCTCGTGGGTCACTGGATGGTTGCTGCTGGTGGGTCACTGGAAGGTTGCTGTTGGTGGGTCACTGGATAGTTGCTGCTGGTGGGTCACTGGATAGTTGCTGCTGGTGAGTCACTGGAAGGTTGCTGCTGGTGGGTCACTGGATGGTTGCTGCTGGTGGGTCACTGGATGGTTGCTGCTGGTTGGTCACTGGATGGTTGCTGCTGGTGGGTCACTGGACGGTTGCTGCTGGTGGGTCACGGGATTGCTGCTGCTGGTAGATCACTGGATGGTTGCTGCTGGTGGGTAACTGGAAGGTTGCTGCTAGTGGGTCACTGGAGGGTTGCTGCTGGTGGTTCACTGGATGGTTGCTGCTGGTGGGTCACTAGAAGGTTGCTGCTGGTGGGTCACTAGAAGGTTGCTGCTGGTGGGTCACTGGAAGGTTGCTGCTGGTTGGTGACTGGAGGGTTGCTGCTGGTGGGTCACTGGATGGTTGCTGCTGGTGGGTCACTAGAAGGTTGCTGCTGGTGGGTCACTAGAAGGTTGCTGCTGGTGGGTCACTGGAAGGTTGCTGCTGGTTGGTCACTGGATGGTTGCTGCTGGTGGGTCACTGGATGGTTGCTGCTGGTGGGTCACTGGAAGGTTGCTGCTGGTTGGTCACTGGATGGTTGCTGCTGGTGGGTCACTAGAAGGTTGCTGCTGGTGGGTCACTGGAAGGTTGCTGCTGGTTGGTCACTGGATGGTTGCTGCTGGTGGGTCACTAGATGGTTGCTGCTGGTGGGTCACTGGATGGTTGCTGCTGGTGGGTCACTAGAAGGTTGCTGCTGGTTGGTCACTGGATGGTTGCTGCTGGTGGGTCACTGGAAGGTTGCTGCTGGTGGGTCACTGGAAGGATGCTGCTGGTGGGTCAATGGATGGCTGCTGATGGGTCACTGGATGGTTGCTGCTGGTGGGTCAATGGATGGCTGCTGATGGGTCACTGGATGGTTGCTGCTTGTGGGTCACTCGAAGGATGCTGCTGGTGGGTCACTGGATGGTTGCTTCTTGTGGGTCACTGGATAGTTGCTGCTGGTGGGTCACTAGAAGGTTGCTGCTGGTGGGTCACTAGAAGGTTGCTGCTGGTAGGTCACTGGAAGGTTGCTGATGGTGGGTCACTGGATGGTTGCTGCTGGTGGGTCACTGGAAGGTTGCTGCTGTTGGGTCACTGGAAAGTTGCTGCTGGTGGGTCACTGGATGGTTGCTGCTGTTGGGTCACTGGACGGTTGCTGCTGGTGGGTCACTGGATGGTTGCTGCTGGTGGGTCAAGAGATTGCTGCTGCTGGTGGGTCACTGGATGGTTGCTGCTGGTGGGTAACTGGAAGGTTGCTACTGGTGGGTCACTGGAAGGTTGCTGCAGGTGGGTCACTGGATGGTTGCTGCTGGTGGGTCACTGGATGGTTGCTGCTGGTGGGTCACTGGATGGTTGCTGCTGGTGGGTCACTGGAAGGTTGCTGCTGGTGGGTCACTGGAAGGTTGCTGCTGGTTGGTCACTGGATGGTTGCTGCTGGTGGGTCACTAGATGGTTGCTGCTGGTGGGTCACTGGATGGTTGCTGCTGGTGGGTCACTAGAAGGTTGCTGCTGGTTGGTCACTGGATGGTTGCTGCTGGTGGGTCACTGTATGGTTGCTGCTGGTTGGTCACTGGATGGCTGGTGCTGGTGGGTCACTGGATGGGTGCTGGTGGTGGGTCACTGGATGGTTGCTGCTGGTGGGTCACTGGAAGGTTGCTGCTGGTGGGTCACTGGATGGCTGGTGCTGGTGGGTCACTGGATGTTTGCTGCTGGTGGGTCACTGGAAGTTTGCTGCTGGTGGGTCACTGGAAGGTTGCTGCTGGTGGGTCACTGGATGGTTGCTGCTGGTGGGTCACTGGATGGTTGCTGCTGGAGGGTCACTCGAAGGTTGCTGCTGGTGAGTCACTGGAAGGTTGCTGCTGATGGATCACTGGATAACTGCTGGTGGGTCACTGGATGGTTGCTGCTGGTGGGTCACTGGATGGTTGCTGCTGGTGGGTCACGGGATGGTTGCTGCTGGTGGGTCACGGGATTACTGCTGCTGGTGGGTCACTGGATAGCTGCTGCTGGTGGGTAACTGGAAGGTTACTGCTCGTGGGTCACTGGATGGTTGCTGCTGGTGGGTCACTGGAAGGTTGCTGTTGGTGGGTCACTGGATAGTTGCTGCTGGTGGGTCACTGGATAGTTGCTGCTGGTGAGTCACTGGAAGGTTGCTGCTGGTGGGTCACTGGATGGTTGCTGCTGGTGGGTCACTGGATGGTTGCTGCTGGTTGGTCACTGGATGGTTGCTGCTGGTGGGTCACTGGACGGTTGCTGCTGGTGGGTCACGGGATTGCTGCTGCTGGTAGATCACTGGATGGTTGCTGCTGGTGGGTAACTGGAAGGTTGCTGCTAGTGGGTCACTGGAGGGTTGCTGCTGGTGGTTCACTGGATGGTTGCTGCTGGTGGGTCACTAGAAGGTTGCTGCTGGTGGGTCACTAGAAGGTTGCTGCTGGTGGGTCACTGGAAGGTTGCTGCTGGTTGGTGACTGGAGGGTTGCTGCTGGTGGGTCACTGGATGGTTGCTGCTGGTGGGTCACTAGAAGGTTGCTGCTGGTGGGTCACTAGAAGGTTGCTGCTGGTGGGTCACTGGAAGGTTGCTGCTGGTTGGTCACTGGATGGTTGCTGCTGGTGGGTCACTGGATGGTTGCTGCTGGTGGGTCACTGGAAGGTTGCTGCTGGTTGGTCACTGGATGGTTGCTGCTGGTGGGTCACTAGAAGGTTGCTGCTGGTGGGTCACTGGAAGGTTGCTGCTGGTTGGTCACTGGATGGTTGCTGCTGGTGGGTCACTAGATGGTTGCTGCTGGTTGGTCACTGGATGGTTGCTGCTGGTGGGTCACTGGAAGGTTGCTGCTGGTGGGTCACTGGAAGGATGCTGCTGGTGGGTCACTGGAAGGTTGCTGCTGGTGGGTCAATGGATGGCTGCTGATGGGTCACTGGATGGTTGCTGCTGGTGGGTCAATGGATGGCTGCTGATGGGTCACTGGATGGTTGCTGCTTGTGGGTCACTCGAAGGATGCTGCTGGTGGGTCACTGGATGGTTGCTTCTTGTGGGTCACTGGATAGTTGCTGCTGGTGGGTCACTAGAAGGTTGCTGCTGGTAGGTCACTGGAAGGTTGCTGATGGTGGGTCACTGGATGGTTGCTGCTGGTGGGTCACTGGAAGGTTGCTGCTGTTGGGTCACTGGAAAGTTGCTGCTGGTGGGTCACTGGATGGTTGCTGCTGTTGGCTCACTGGACGGTTGCTGCTGGTGGGTCACTGGATGGTTGCTGCTGGTGGGTCAAGAGATTGCTGCTGCTGGTGGGTCACTGGATGGTTGCTGCTGGTGGGTAACTGGAAGGTTGCTACTGGTGGGTCACTGGAAGGTTGCTGCAGGTGGGTCACTGGATGGTTGCTGCTGGTGGGTCACTGGATGGTTGCTGCTGGTGGGTCACTGGATGGTTGCTGCTGGTGGGTCACTGGAAGGTTGCTGCTGGTGGGTCACTGGAAGGTTGCTGCTGGTGGGTCACTGGAAGGTTGCTGCTGGTGGGTCACGGGATTGCTGCTGCTGGTGGGTCACTTAAGGTTGCTGCTGGTGGGTCACTGGAAGGTTGCTGCTGGTGGGTCACTGGATGGTTGCTGCTGGTGGGTCACTGGAAGGTTGCTGCTAGTGGGTCACTGTATTGTTGCTGCTGGTCGGTCACTGGATGGTTGCTGCTGGTTGGTCACTGGAAGGTTTCTGCTGGTGGGTCACTGGATGGTTGATGCTGCTGGGTCACTGGATAATTGATGCTGGTTGGTCACTGGAAGGTTGCTGCTGGTGGGTCACAGGATGGTTGCTGCTGGTGGGTCACTGGATGGTTGCTGCTGGTGGGTCACTGGATGGTTGCTGCTGGTGGGTCACTGGATGGTTGCTGCTGGTAGGTCACTGGAAGGTGCCTGCTGGTGGGTCAATGGAAGGGTGCTGCTGGTGGGTCACTGGAAGGTTGCTGCTGGTGGGTCACTGGATGGTTGATGCTGCTGGGTCACTGGATAATTGATGCTGGTTGGTCACTGGAAGGTTGCTGCTGGTGGGTCACAGGATGGTTGCTGCTGGTGGGTCACTGGATGGTTGCTGCTGGTGGGTCACTGGATGGTTGCTGCTGGTGGGTCACTGGATGGTTGCTGCTGGTAGGTCACTGGAAGGTTCCTGCTGGTGGGTCAATGGAAGGGTGCTGCTGGTGGGTCACTGGATGGTTGATGCTGGTGGGTCACTCGAAGGTTGCTGCTGGTGGGTCACTGGATGGTTGATGCTGGTGGGTCACTGGAAGGTTACTGCTGGTTGGTCACTGGAACGTTGCTGCAGGTGGGTCACTGGATGGTTGCTGCTGGTGGGTCACTGGATGGTTGCTGCTGGTGGGTCACTGGAAGGTTGCTGCTGGTTGGTCACTGGATGGTTGCTGCTGGTGGGTCACTAGAAGGTTGCTGCTGGTGGGTCACTGGAAGGTTGCTGCTGGTTGGTCACTGGATGGTTGCTGCTGGTGGGTCACTAGATGGTTGCTGCTGGTGGGTCACTGGATGGTTGCTGCTGGTGGGTCACTAGAAGGTTGCTGCTGGTTGGTCACTGGATGGTTGCTGCTGGTGGGTCACTGGAAGGTTGCTGCTGGTGGGTCACTGGAAGGATGCTGCTGGTGGGTCACTGGAAGGTTGCTGCTGGTGGGTCAATGGATGGCTGCTGATGGGTCACTGGATGGTTGCTGCTGGTGGGTCAATGGATGGCTGCTGATGGGTCACTGGATGGTTGCTGCTTGTGGGTCACTCGAAGGATGCTGCTGGTGGGTCACTGGATGGTTGCTTCTTGTGGGTCACTGGATAGTTGCTGCTGGTGGGTCACTAGAAGGTTGCTGCTGGTGGGTCACTAGAAGGTTGCTGCTGGTAGGTCACTGGAAGGTTGCTGATGGTGGGTCACTGGATGGTTGCTGCTGGTGGGTCACTGGAAGGTTGCTGCTGTTGGGTCACTGGAAAGTTGCTGCTGATGGGTCACTGGATGGTTGCTGCTGTTGGGTCACTGGACGGTTGCTGCTGGTGGGTCACTGGATGGTTGCTGCTGGTGGGTCAAGAGATTGCTGCTGCTGGTGGGTCCCTGGATGGTTGCTGCTGGTGGGTAACTGGAAGGTTGCTACTGGTGGGTCACTGGAAGGTTGCTGCAGGTGGGTCACTGGATGGTTGCTGCTGGTGGGTCACTGGATGGTTGCTGCTGGTGGGTCACTGGATGGTTGCTGCTGGTGGGTCACTGGAAGGTTGCTGCTGGTGGGTCACTGGAAGGTTGCTGCTGGTGGGTCACTGGAAGGTTGCTGCTGGTGGGTCACGGGATTGCTGCTGCTGGTGGGTCACTTAAGGTTGCTGCTGGTGGGTCACTGGAAGGTTGCTGCTGGTGGGTCACTGGATGGTTGCTGCTGGTGGGTCACTGGAAGGTTGCTGCTAGTGGGTCACTGTATTGTTGCTGCTGGTCGGTCACTGGATGGTTGCTGCTGGTTGGTCACTGGAAGGTTTCTGCTGGTGGGTCACTGGATGGTTGCTGCTGGTGGGTCACTGGATGGTTGCTGCTGGTGGGTCACTGGAAGGTTGCTGCTGGTGGGTCACTGGAAGGTTGCTGCTGGTGGGTCACGGAATTGCTGCTGCTGGTAGGTCACTGGATGGTTGCTGCTGTTGGGTAACTGGCAGGTTACTGCTGGTGGGTCACTGGATGGTTGCTGCTGGTTGGTCACTGGAAGGTTGCTGCTGGTGGGTCACTGGATGGTTGTTGTTGGTGGGTCACTGGAAGGTTGCTGCTGGTTGGTCACTGGATGGTTGCTGCTGGTGGGTCAGTAGATGGTTGCTGCTGGTGGGTCACGGGATTGCTGCTGCTGGTGGGTCACTGGATGGTTGCTGCTGGTGGGTAACTGGAAGGTTACTGCTGGTGGGTCACTGGATGGTTGCTGCTGGTTGGTCACTGGAAGGTTGCAGCTGGTGGGTCACTGGAAGGTTGCTGCTGGTGGGTCACTGGAAGGTTGCTGCTGGTGAGTCAATGGATGGTTGATGCTGGTGGGTCACTCGAAGGTTGCTGCTGGTGGGTCACTGGATGGTTGATGCTGCTGGGTCACTGGATAATTGATGCTGGTTGGTCACTGGAAGGTTGCTGCTGGTGGGTCACAGGATGGTTGCTGCTGGTGGGTCACTGGATGGTTGCTGCTGGTGGGTCACTGGATGGTTGCTGCTGGTGGGTCACTGGATGGTTGCTGCTGGTAGGTCACTGGAAGGTTCCTGCTGGTGGGTCAATGGAAGGGTGCTGCTGGTGGGTCACTGGATGGTTGATGCTGGTGGGTCACTCGAAGGTTGCTGCTGGTGGGTCACTGGATGGTTGATGCTGGTGGGTCACTGGAAGGTTACTGCTGGTTGGTCACTGGAACGTTGCTGCAGGTGGGTCACTGGATGGTTGCTGCTGGTGGGTCACTGGATGGTTGCTGCTGGTGGGTCACTGGAAGGTTGCTGCTGGTGGGTCACTGGAAGGTTGCTGCTGGTGGGTCACTGGAAGGTTGCTGCTGGTGGGTCACGGGATTGCTGCTGCTGGTGGGTCACTTAAGGTTGCTGCTGGTGGGTCACTGGAAGGTTGCTGCTGGTGGGTCACTGGATGGTTGCTGCTGGTGGGTCACTGGAAGGTTGCTGCTAGTGGGTCACTGTATTGTTGCTGCTGGTCGGTCACTGGATGGTTGCTGCTGGTTGGTCACTGGAAGGTTTCTGCTGGTGGGTCACTGGATGGTTGCTGCTGGTGGGTCACTGGATGGTTGCTGCTGGTGGGTCACTGGAAGGTTGCTGCTGGTGGGTCACTGGAAGGTTGCTGCTGGTGGGTCACGGAATTGCTGCTGCTGGTAGGTCACTGGATGGTTGCTGCTGGTGGGTAACTGGAAGGTTACTGCTGGTGGGTCACTGGATGGTTGCTGCTGGTTGGTCACTGGAAGGTTGCTGCTGGTGGGTCACTGGATGGTTGTTGTTGGTGGGTCACTGGAAGGTTGCTGCTGGTTGGTCACTGGATGGTTGCTGCTGGTGGATCAGTAGATGGTTGCTGCTGGTGGGTCACGGGATTGCTGCTGCTGGTGGGTCACTGGATGGTTGCTGCTGGTGGGTAACTGGAAGGTTACTGCTGGTGGGTCACTGGATGGTTGCTGCTGGTTGGTCACTGGAAGGTTGCAGCTGGTGGGTCACTGGAAGGTTGCTGCTGGTGGGTCACTGGAAGGTTGCTGCTGGTGGGTCAATGGATGGTTGATGCTGGTGGGTCACTCGAAGGTTGCTGCTGGTGGGTCACTGGATGTTTGATGCTGCTGGGTCAATGGATAATTGATGCTGGTTGGTCACTGGAAGGTTGCTGCTGGTGGGTCACTGGATGGTTGCTGCTGGTGGGTCACTGGATGGTTGCTGCTGGTGGGTCACTGGATGGTTGCTGCTGGTGGGTCACTGGATGGTTGCTGCTGGTAGGTCACTGGAAGGTTCCTGCTGGTGGGTCAATGGAAGGGTGCTGCTGGTGGGTCACTGGATGGTTGATGCTGGTGGGTCACTGGAAGGTTGCTGCTGGTGGGTCACTGGAATGTTGCTGCTGGTAAGTCACTGGATGGTTGCTGCTGGTGGGTCACTGGAAGGTTGCTGCTGGTGGGTCACTTGATGGTTGCTGCTGGTGGGTAATTGGATGGTTGCTGCTGGTGGGTCACTGGATGGTTGCTGCTGGTGGGTCACTGGAAGGTTGCTGCTGGTTGGTCAGTGGAAGGTCGCTGCTAGTGGGTCACTGGATGGTTGCTGATGGTGGGTCACTGGAAGGTTGCTGCTGGTAGGTCACTGGAAGGTTGCTGCTGGTGGGTCACTGGATGGTTGCTGCTGCTGGGTCACTGGAAGGTTGCTGCTGGTGGGTCACTGGAAGGTTGCTGCTGGTGGGTCACTGGATGGTTGCTGCTGGTGGGTCACTGGATGGTTGCTGCTGGTGGGTCACTGGATGGTTGCTGCTGGTGGGTCAAGGTATTGCTGCTGCTGGTGGGTCACTGGATGGTTGCTGCTGGTGGGTAACTGGAAGGTTGCTGCTGGTGGGTCACTGGAAGGTTGCTGCTGGTGGGTCACTGGATGGTTGCTGCTGGTGGGTCACTGGAAGGTTGCTGCAGGTGGGTCACTGGATGGATGCTGCTGGTGGGTCACTGGATGGTTGCTGCTGGTGGGTCACTGGAAGGTTGCTACTGGTGGGTCAATGAATGGTTGCTGCTGGTGGGTCACTGGATGGTTGCTGCTGGTGGGCCACTGGAAGGTTCCTATTGGTGGGTCACTGGATGGTTGCTGATGGTGGGTCACTGGAAGGTTGCTGCTGGTAGGTCACTGGAAGGTTGCTGCTGGTGGGTCACTGGATGGTTGCTGCTGGTGGGTCACTGGAAGGTTGCTGCTGGTGGGTCACTGGAAGGTTGCTGCTGGTGGGTCACTGGATGGTTGCTGCTGGTGGGTCACTGGATGGTTGCTGCTGGTGGCCGGGTCACTGGATGGTTGCTGCTGGTGGGTCAAGGGATTGCTGCTGCTGGTGGGTCACTGGAAGGTTGCTGCTGGTGGGTCACTTGATGGTTGCTGCTGGTGGGTAATTGGATGGTTGCTGCTGGTGGGTCACTGGATGGTTGCTGCTGGTGGGTCACTGGAAGGTTGCTGCTGGTGGGTCAGTGGAAGGTCGCTGCTAGTGGGTCACTGGATGGTTGCTGATGGTGGGTCACTGGAAGGTTGCTGCTGGTAGGTCACTGGAAGGTTGCTGCTGGTGGGTCACTGGATGGTTGCTGCTGGTGGGTCACTGGAAGGTTGCTGCTGGTGGGTCACTGGAAGGTTGCTGCTGGTGGGTCACTGGATGGTTGCTGCTGGTGGGTCACTGGATGGTTGCTGCTGGTGGGTCACTGGATGGTTGCTGCTGGTGGGTCAAGGTATTGCTGCTGCTGGTGGGTCACTGGATGGTTGCTGCTGGTGGGTCAAGGTATTGCTGCTGCTGGTGGGTCACTGGATGGTTGCTGCTGGTGGGTAACTGGAAGGTTGCTGCTGGTGGGTCACTGGAAGGTTGCTGCTGGTGGGTCACTGGATGGTTGCTGCTGGTGGGTCACTGGAAGGTTGCTGCAGGTGGGTCACTGGATGGTTGCTGCTGGTGGGTCACTGGATGGTTGCTGCTGGTGGGTCACTGGAAGGTTGCTACTGGTGGGTCACTGAATGGTTGCTGCTGGTGGGTCACTGGATGGTTGTTGCTGGTGGGCCACTGGAAGGTTCCTATTGGTGGGTCACTGGATGGTTGCTGATGGTGGGTCACTGGAAGGTTGCTGCTGGTAGGTCACTTGAAGGTTGCTGCTGGTGGGTCACTGGATGGTTGCTGCTGGTGGGTCACTGGAAGGTTGCTGCTGGTGGGTCACTGGAAGGTTGCTGCTGGTGGGTCACTGGATGGTTGCTGCTGGTGGGTCACTGGATGGTTGCTGCTGTTGGGTCACTGGATGGTTGCTGCTGGTGGGTCAAGGGATTGCTGCTGCTGGTGGGTCACTGGATGGTTGCTGCTGGTGGGTAACTGGAAGGTTGCTGCTGGTGGGTCATTGGAAGGTTGCTGCTGGTGGGTCACTGGATGGTTGCTGCTGGTGGGTCACTGGAAGGTTGCTTCAGGTGGGTCACTGGATGGTTGCTGCTGGTGGGTCACTGAATAGTTGCTGCTGGTGGGTCACTGGATGGTTGCTGCTGGTGGGTCACTGGAAGGTTGCTGCTGGTGGGTCACTGGATGGTTGCTGCTGGTGGGTAACTGGATGGTTGCTGCTGGTGGGTCACGGGATTGCTGCTGGTGGTGGGTCAGTGGAAGGTCGCTGCTAGTGGGTCACTAATGGTTGCTGATGGTGGGTCACTGGATGGTTGCTGCTGGTGGGCCACTGGAAGGTTCCTATTGGTGGGTTACTGGATGGTTGCTGCTGGTGGGTCACTGGAAGGTTGCTGCTGGTGGTTCACTGGAAGATTCCTAATGATGGGTACCAGGTAATTTGCTTCTGGTAAAACATTTTCAAAATTTCCCCACCCAACTATGCACATTTATATGACAAAATCATATTGTTGACTTCCTCTTCCATAAATGACATAATTTTCACAATAAGCAAGATACAAATAGTCTCTGATGACAAGCGAGGAATAAAATAAAGAGTTTAAGCCCGAGATTAAAAAAAATAAAAGAGGATGCACGTAGACAAAGCTGATAATGAAAGTCATTAAGTGCAAGAAGGCGCGTGTTGCAGAGGAATGTAGCCTCTTGTAGCGGTGAGTGAAATGTCGGGGAGTCTGCAACATAATATCGCTGCTCAATTGATTACCAGAGCCGGGACACGAATATAAACACACGCGGGCTGCGTCTGGGGAGTTCCTTGGGGCTCGGGGCTGCGTCTGGGGAGTTCCGTGGGGCTCGGGGCTGAGTCTGGGGAGTTCCTTGGGGCTCGGGGCTGCGTCTGGGGAGTTCCTTGGGGCTCGGGGCTGCGTGCGCTCGCGCCCTGATGCCATCTTGCGGCCAGAATAGCTCGCCCCGTCCCCACACGCTGCCTGTCTTGTTATGATGATATATTACAACCCTCCACAGGTCAGAACTCTTGTAGTGGCTATTTATAGGTTAGCTTTCTTCTGCACCACAGGGAGAGGTCTTCCCCACCACAGGGAGAGGTCTTCTCCACCACAGGGAGAGGTCTTCTCCAGCACAGGGAGAGGTCTTTCCCACCACAGGGAGAGGTCTTTCCCAGCACAGGGAGAGGTCTTTCCCACCACAGGGAGAGGTCTTCCCCACCACAGGGAGAGGTCTTCTCCACCACAGGGAGAGGTCTTCCCCAGCACAGGGAGAGGTCTTTCCCACCACAGGGAGAGGTCTTCCCCACCACAGGGAGAAGTCTTCTCCACCACAGGGAGAGGTCTTCCCCAGCACAGGGAGAGGTCTTTCCCACCACAGGGAGAGGTCTTTCCCAGAACAGGGAGAGGTCTTTCCCACCACAAGGAGAGGTCTTTCCCAGCACAGGGAGAGGTCTTCCCCGCCACAGGGAGAGGTCTTCTCCACCACAGGGAGAGGTCTTCCCCACCACAAGGAGAGGTCTTCCCCAGCACAGGGAGAGGTCTTCCCCACCACAGGGAAAGGTCTTTCCCAGCACAGGGAGAGGTCTTTCCCACCACAAGGAGAGGTCTTTCCCAGCACAGGGAGAGGTCTTTCCCACCACAAGGAGAGGTCTTTCCCACCACAGGGAGAGGTCTTTCCCACCACAAGGAGAGGTCTTTCCCAGCACAGGGAGAGGTCTTTCCCACCACAAGGAGAGGTCTTTCCCAACACAGGGAGAGGTGTTTCCCAGCACAGGGAGAGGTCTTTCCCAGCACAGGGAGAGGTCTTTCTCACCACAGGGAGAGGTCTTCCCACCACAGGGAGAAGTCTTCCCCACCACAGGGAGAGGTCTTCCCCACCACAGGGAGAGGTCTTCCCACCACAGGGAGAAGTCTTCCCCACCACAGGGAGAGGTCTTCCCCACCACAGGGGGAGGTCTTCCCCACCACAGGGAGAGGTCTTCCCCACCACAGGGAGAGGTCTTCCCCACCACAGGGAGAGGTCTTCCCCACCACAGGGAGAAGTCTTCCCCACCACAGGGAGAGGTCTTCTCCGCCACAGGGAGAGGTCTTCTCCAACACAGGGTTAGGTCTTCTCCACCACAGGGAGAGGTTTTCCCCACCACAGGGAGAGGTCTTCCCCACCACAGGGAGAGGTCTTCCCCGCCACAGGGAGAGGTCTTCCCCTCCACTGGGAGAGGTCTTCCCCACCACAGGGAGAGGTCTTCCCCACCACAGGGAGAGGTGTTCCCCACCACAGGGAGAGGTCTTCCCCACCACAGGGAGAGGTCTTCCCCTCCACTGGGAGAGGTCTTCCCCACCACAGGGAGAGGTCTTCCCCACCACAGGGAGAGGTCTTCCCCACCACAGGGAGAGGTCTTCCCCACCAAAGGGAGAGGTCTTCCCCACCACAGGGAGAGGTCTTCCCCACCACAGGGAGAGGTCTTCCCCACCACAGGGAGAGGTCTTCCCCACCACAGGGAGAGGTCTTCCCCA
The DNA here is from genome assembly GCF_040958095.1 of Procambarus clarkii. Classification (NCBI taxonomy): domain Eukaryota; kingdom Metazoa; phylum Arthropoda; class Malacostraca; order Decapoda; family Cambaridae; genus Procambarus; species Procambarus clarkii. Next base: position 2,531,886 of record NW_027189136.1, read on the forward strand.
CCACAGGGAGAGGTCTTCCCCACCACAGGGAGAGGTCTTCCCCACCACAGGTAGAGGTCTTCCCCACCACAGGGAGAGGTCTTACCCACCACAGGGAGAGGTCTTCCCCACCACAGGGAGAGGTCTTCCCCACCACAGGGAGAGGTCTTCCCCACCACAGGGAGAGGTCTTCCCCACCACAGGGAGAGGTCTTCCCCACCACAGGGAGAGGTCTTCCCCACCACAGGGAGAGGTCTTCCCCACCACAGGGAGAGGTCTTCCCCACCACAGGGAGAGGTCTTCCCCACCACAGAAAGAGGTCTTCCCCACCACAGGGAGAGGTCTTTCCCACCACAGGGAGAGGTCTTCCCCACCACAGGGAGAGGTCTTCCCCACCACAGGGAGAGGTCTTCTCCACCACAGGGAGAGGTCTTCTCCACCACAGGGAGAGGTCTTCCCACCACAGGGAGAGGTCTTCCCCACCACAGGGAGAGGTCTTCCCCACCACAGGGAGAGGTCTTCCCCACCACAGGGAGATGTCTTCCCCACCACAGGGAGAGGTCTTCCCCACCACAGGGTGAGGTCTTCCCCACCACAGGGAGAGGTCTTCCCCGCCACAGGGTGAGGTCTTCCCCACCACAGGGAGAGGTCTTCCCCGCCACAGGGTGAGGTCTTCCCCACCACAGGGTGAGGACTTTCCCAGCACAGGGAGAGGTCTTCCCCACCACAGGGAGAGGTCTTCCCCACCACAGGGAGAGGTCTTCCCCACCACAGGGAGAGGTCTTCCCCACCACAGGGAGAGGTCTTCCCCACCACAGGGAGAGGTCTTCCCCACCACAGGGAGAGGTCTTTCCCACCACAGGGAGAGGTCTTCCCCACCACAGGGAGAGGTCTTCCCCACCACAGGGAGAGGTCTTCCCCACCACAGGGAGAGATCTTCCCCACCACAGGGAGAGGTCTTCCCCGCCACAGGGAGAGGTCTTCCCCACCACAGGGAGAGGTCTTTCCCACCACAGGGAGAGGTCTTCCCCGCCACAGGGAGAGGTCTTCCCCACCACAGGGAGAGGTCTTCCCCACCACAGGGAGAGGTCTTCCCCACCACAGGGAGAGGTCTTCCCCACCACAGGGAGAGGTCTTCCCCACCACAGGAAGAGGTCTTCCCCACCACAGGGAGAGGTCTTCCCTGCCACAGGGAGAGGTCTTCCCCACCACAGGGAGAGGTCTTCCCCACCATATACATTATCATCTAAAACTTTACCTTTTCTCTCGAAATATTTTTATTTTTAGTAAATTATTACCTCTTAAAGTTCAGTCCCTTTAATCTTTCTGTAATAAATTACTGTAACACATGAAAATGTGTTTAGGAATCTTTGTTAATTTATTACAGAACATGAACACGTGAATGACGACTCTCCTCACTGTGCCAGCAGGACGACCATGACGACTCTCCTCGCTGTGCCAGCAGGACGACCATGACGACTCTCCTCGCTGTGCCAGCAGGACGACCATGACGACTCTCCTCACTGTGCCAGCAGGACGACCATCACGACTCTCCTCACTGTACCAGCAGGACGACCATCACGACTCTCCTCACTGTGCCAGCAGGACGACCATGACGACTCTCCTCACTGTGCCAGCAGGACGACCATGACGACTCTCCTCACTGTGTCAGCAGGACGACCATCACGACTCTCCTCACTGTACCAGCAGGACGACCATCACGACTCTCCTCACTGTACCAGCAGGACGACCATCACGAGTCTCCTCACTGTACCAGCAGGACGACCATGACGACTCTCCTCACTGTGCTAGCAGGACGACCATCACGACTCTCCTCACTGTGCCAGCAGGACGACCATCACGACTCTCCTCACTGTGCCAGCAGGACGACCATGACGACTCTAGTCGCTGTGCCAGCAGGACGACCATCACGACTCTCCTCACTGTGCCAGCAGGACGACCATCACGACTCTCCTCACTGTACCAGCAGGACGACCATCACGACTCTCCTCACTGTACCAGCAGGACGACCATCACGACTCTCCTCACTGTACCAGCAGGACGACCATCACGACTCTCCTCGCTGAGCCAGCAGGACGACCATGACGACTCTCCTCACTGTACCAGCAGGACGACCATCACGACTCTCCTCACTGTGCCAGCAGGACGACCATGACGACTCTCCTCACTGTGCCAGCAGGACGACCATGACGACTCTCCTCACTGAACCAGCAGGACGACCATGACGACTCTCCTCAGTGTACCAGCAGGACGACCATCACGACTCTCCTCACTGTGCCAGCAGGACGACCATGAGGTTTATTCAATTTAATAATATTTGCGATTTATGTTTGTATTAGCAAGCTTCATAGCAGCACACAGCAATGTGCTGCTATGGTGTGCACAGTAAACTGCCGCTCACATAATGAGTATGGTGTGCACAGTAAACTGCCGCTCACATAATGAGTATGGTGTGCACAGTAAACTGCCGCTCACATAATGAGTATGGTGTGCACAGTAAACTGCCGCTCACATAATAAGTATGGTGTGCACAGTAAACTGCCGCTCACGTAATGAGTATGGTGTGCACAGTAAACTGCCGCTCACATAATAAGTATGGTGTGCACAGTAAACTGCCGCTCACATAATGAGTATGGTGTGCAGAGTAAACTGCCGCTCACATAGTGAGTATGGTGTGCACAGTAAACTGCCGCTCACATAATGAGTATGGTGTGCACAGTAAACTACCGCTCACATAATAAGTATGGTGTGCACAGTAAACTACCGCTCACATAATAAGTATGGTGTGCACAGTAAACTGCCGCTCACATAATGAGTATGGTGTGCACAGTAAACTACCGCTCACATAATAAGTATGGTGTGCACAGTAAACTACCGCTCACATAATGAGTATGGTGTGCACAGTAAACTGCCGCTCACATAATGAGTATGGTGTGCACAGTAAACTGCCGCTCACATAATGAGTATGGTGTGCACAGTAAACTGCCGCTCACATAATGAGTATGGTGTGCACAGTAAACTGCCGCTCACATAATGAGTATGGTGTGCACAGTAAACTGCCGCTCACATAATGAGTATGGTGTGCACAGTAAACTGCCGCTCACGTAATGAGTATGGTGTGCACAGTAAACTGCCGCTCACATAATAAGTATGGTGTGCACAGTAAACTGCCGCTCACATAATGAGTATGGTGTGCACAGTAAACTGCCGCTCACATAATGAGTATGGTGTGCACAGTAAACCGCCGCTCACATAATGAGTATGGTGTGCACAGTAAACTACCGCTCACATAATGAGTATGGTGTGCACAGTAAACTACCGCTCACATAATAAGTATGGTGTGCACAGTAAACTGCCGCTCACATAATGAGTATGGTGTGCACAGTAAACTACCGCTCACATAATAAGTATGGTGTGCACAGTAAACTACCGCTCACATAATGAGTATGGTGTGCACTTGGTGTCAATTGCCGGCTGGAAAGATATTGCAAATCAAATGCAATATCTTTCATAGACAACTGGGAACACTTCTATGGAAGAAATGAAATGTATGCTCGTGATGGGGTGCATCTATCGAGAGCTGGGGTTGTTGCTGTTGCGAACTCGTTAGAAGAAGTGGTTAGAGGTGTTTGTTTGGGTTTAAACTGTTAGTAGATAGAGGTATGGGAATTGATTTGGAGGAAGGAGGTAATAAAAATATGTGTTTGTGGGAGAAAGGAATTGGCAAAACGACCAGGGAAAGAGAAGGTCCGCAAAATAACAATTCACTTAGGGTATATTACACTAACAGTAGAAGTCTAAGAAATAAAATTAACGAATTAAATGCTCTTGTCTGCACAGAAAAAAATAGATATTATTGCACTTACCGAAACGTGGATGAATGTAGAAAATAGAGAACTATTAGCTGAATATCAAATATATGGATTTAAACTATTTCACACAGATAGATATATTAGACGAGGAGGTGGAGTAGCCATATATGTTAGGGACAATTTGAAATGTAGTCTCAAAGAGGGAATCAAAACAGAGCCACACACAGAAACTATTTGGATTGAATTAAACGAAAAAGCTAATAATATTATAATAGGAGTAATATATAGGCCACCAAATTTAGACAGAATGGAAGCAAAGCATCTATGGGATGAAATATCTAGAGCATCTAGATCTAACAGTATTTATGTCATGGGTGACTTTAATTTTAGCGGAATAAACTGGTTGAACAAAACAGGGAATAGTGAAGCAGAAGATTTTCTAGAATTAATTGACGATTGCTTTCTTACGCAACACATTAAGGAACCAACACGGGAAAATAATATTTTAGATTTAGTGTTAACTAACAGGGAAACGCAAATTAATGACATCGAAATAGGGAGTGAGCTAGGGAGCAGTGATCACAAAGAAATCAGATTTAGCATAGAATGGAATAGACCAGTAGGAGAAAATTCTGTTAAAGTGCCAGATTTTCGAAAAGCTGATTTTAATAGCCTAAGAAATTTTTTGGGTCAAATTGATTGGAAAGTCTTGGGTATGGGGTGTGGGCCGGTCTTGGAGCGAGACATGAACCCAGCGATAGGTGACTTAAATGGGGATTTCGATGTGGATTCAATATATAACTTATTTAAGAATATTCTAAACAAAGCACAGGAACGTAGTATACCATACAAATTGAATAGATCGAATACTAATGACCCAAAGTGGATAACAAAGAATTTGAAGAACCTTATAGGTAAAAAGAGAGCTTGGTACAAAAGGATTAAAAATGGGGAGGTCACTTTAGAACAGGAATTCGTACAACTGGTTAGAAATGTTAAAAAAGAGATAAGGAAAGCAAAAAGAAACTATGAAGTTCGCATAGCAGGGCAAGCAAAGACAAATCCTAAAGGGTTTTTTCAGTTATATCGTACTAAGACTAGGGAAAGGATAGGTCCATTAAAAACTGAGACAGGTCAAATAACAGATAGTGATGAAGAGATGAGTAGTATTTTTAATAAATATTTTGTATCTGTATTTACTAAAGAGGAACTTAACAATATGCCTTCAGCCGAACAAGTCTATGTGGGTGGGGACGAGGACAGGTTGACGAGTTTAACAGTTACCAGGGAGGATGTTCTTAAACAAATAGTAAAACTCAAACCAAACAAATCCCCAGGGCCGGATGAAGTGTTTGCCAGGGTGCTTAAAGAATGCAAAGAGGAGCTTTGTGACCCACTGTCAACCATATTTAATAAATCAATAGAGTCAGGCAGAGTGCCGGAGTTTTGGAAAGTTGCTAATGTGATACCAGTTTTTAAGAAAGGAGATAGATCACTTGCGTCTAACTATCGACCAATTAGCCTAACGTCTATTGTGGGAAAGTTACTCGAATCTATAATAGCAAATAAAATTCGTCTTCATCTTGAAAAACATAAATTAATAATTGAGTCGCAACATGGTTTTATAAATGGCCGTTCATGTTTAACAAATTTGTTATCTTTTTATTCTAGCATTGTTGAGGCAGTTGATAGTGGTAAGGATTGCGATGTTGTATACCTTGACTTTAGCAAAGCTTTTGATACAGTGCCACATGAAAGACTGATTAAAAAGATAGAGTCTCATGGTATTGGGGGTGCTATATTAAGCTGGATTAGGGCATGGCTATACCAAAGGAAACAGAGAGTTAGTATAAATGGAATCAAGTCAGAGTGGGAAAATGTTGTAAGTGGAGTGCCTCAAGGCTCTGTCCTGGGACCTCTGTTGTTTATAATATATATAAATGATTTAGATTCAGGTTTGAGTAGCAACATTTGCAAATTTGCCGATGATACGAAAATCGGTAGGGAAATTAATTCGGAGGAGGACTCACTATCACTTCAAGTTGATCTAGATAGGGTTTTGAAATGGTCAAAGGATTGGCAGATGCAGTTTAATGCTGATAAATGTAAAGTTCTGAGGTTAGGTAATGATGATAGAGTTACAAGATACGAGCTAGATGGTGTTGTGATTGCGAAGTCGGATTGCGAAAGGGATCTGGGAGTTATGATTAGTAAGAATTTAAAACAAAAGGATCAATGCATAAATGTTCGTAATAAGGCAAATCGGACACTTGGATTTATTAATCGCAGCGTTAGTAACAAGACACCTGGTGTGGTTCTCAAGCTATATCTTGCTCTAGTTAGGCCCCATTTAGATTATGCAGTTCAGTTTTGGTCGCCATATTATAGAATGGATATAAATTCACTTGAACGTGTCCAGCGTAGGATGACTAAGTTAATTCCCCAAATTAGAAATCTTTCATATGAAGAAAGATTAACAAAGCTTAAGTTGCATTCACTGGAAAGGCGAAGAGTTAGGGGTGACATGATAGAGGTTTACAAGTGGATGAATGGACATAACCGGGGGGATATTAATAGGGTATTAAAAGTATCAACACAGGACAGAACACGAAACAATGGATATAAATTGGATAAGTTTAGATTTAGGAAAGACTTGGGTAAATACTGGTTCAGTAACAGGGTTGTTGATTTGTGGAACCAATTGCCGCGTAACATTGTGGAGGTGGGGTCCCTCGATTGTTTCAAGCACGGGTTGGACAAGTATATGAGTGGGATTGGGTGGTTATAGAATAGGAGCTGCCTCGTATGGGCCAATAGGCCTTCTGCAGTTACCTTTGTTCTTATGTTCTTATGTTCTTATGTTCACAGTAAACTGCCGCTCACATAATGAGTATGGTGTGCACAGTAAACTGCCGCTCACATAATGAGTATGGTGTGCACAGTAAACTGCCGCTCACATAATGAGTATGGTGTGCACAGTAAACTGCCGCTCACATAATGAGTATGGTGTGCACAGTAAACTACCGCTCACATAATGAGTATGGGTGCACAGTAAACTACCGCTCACATAATAAGTATGGTGTGCACAGTAAACTGCCGCTCACATAATGAGTATGGTGTGCACAGTAAACTGCCGCTCACATAATGAGTATGGTATGCACAGTAAACTGCCGCTCACATAACGAGTATGGTGTGCACAGTAAACTACCGCTCACATAATAAGTATGGTGTGCACAGTAAACTGCCGCTCACATAATGAGTATGGTGTGCACAGTAAACTACCGCTCACATAATGAGTATGGGGTGCACAGTAAACTACCGCTCACATAATGAGTATGGTGTGCACAGTAAACTACCGCTCACATAATAAGTATGGTGTGCACAGTAAACTACCGCTCACATAATGAGTATGGTGTGCACAGTAAACTGCCGCTCACATAATGAGTATGGTGTGCACAGTAAACTGCCGCTCACATAATGAGTATGGTGTGCACAGTAAACTGCCGCTCACATAATGAGTATGGTGTGCACAGTAAACTGCCGCTCACATAATGAGTATGGTGTGCACAGTAAACTACCGCTCACATAATAAGTATGGTGTGCACAGTAAACTACCGCTCACATAATAAGTATGGTGTGCACAGTAAACTGCCGCTCACATAATGAGTATGGTGTGCACAGTAAACTACCGCTCACATAATAAGTATGGTGTGCACAGTAAACTGCCGCTCACATAATGAGTATGGTGTGCACAGTAAACTGCCGCTCACATAATGAGTATGGTATGCACAGTAAACTGCCGCTCACATAATGAGTATGGTGTGCACAGTAAACTACCGCTCACATAATAAGTATGGTGTGCACAGTAAACTACCGCTCACATAATAAGTATGGTGTGCACAGTAAACTGCCGCTCACATAATGAGTATGGTGTGCACAGTAAACTACCGCTCACATAATGAGTATGGGGTGCACAGTAAACTACCGCTCACATAATGAGTATGGGGTGCACAGTAAACTACCGCTCACATAATGAGTATGGGGTGCACAGTAAACTGCCGCTCACAGGATGAGTATGGTGTGCACAGTAAACTACCGCTCACAGGATGAGTATGGTGTGCACAATAAACTACCGCTCACAGGATGAGTATGGGGTGCACAGTAAACTGCCGCTCACATAATGAGTATGGGGTGCACAGTAAACTGCCGCTCACAGGATGAGTATGGTGTGCACAGTAAACTACCGCTCACAGGATGAGTATGGTGTGCACAATAAACTACCGCTCACAGGATGAGTATGGGGTGCACAGTAAACTGCCGCTCACATAATGAGTATGGGGTGCACAGTAAACTGCCGCTCACAGGATGAGTATGGTGTGCACAGTAAACTGCCGCTCACATAATGAGTAAGGGGTGCACAGTAAACTACCGCTCACAGGATGAGTATGGTGTGCACAATAAACTACCGCTCACAGGATGAGTATGGGGTGCACAATAAACTACCGCTCACAGGATGAGTATGGGGTGCACAGTAAACTACCGCTCACAGGATGAGTATGGGGTGCACAGTAAACTACCGCTCACAGGATGAGTATGGTGTGCACAATAAACTACCGCTCACAGGATGAGTATGGTGTGCACAATAAACTACTGCTCACAGGATGAGTATGGTGTGCACAATAAACTACCGCTCACAGGATGAGTATGGGGTGCACAATAAACTACTGCTCACAGGATGAGTATGGTGTGCACAATAAACTACCGCTCACAGGATGAGTATGGGGTGCACAGTAAACTACCGCTCACAGGATGAGTATGGGGTGCACAGTAAACTACCGCTCACAGGATGAGTATGGGGTGCACAATAAACTACCGCTCACAGGTTGAGTATGGGATGCACAGTAAACTACCGCGCGTTGAATCTCCCCCACTCGCCAGGGGTGTATATGGCCAGCCCTTGGCCGACTGTGGAAGCCCCGGGGCGGACAGTGGCGCCAGGAACTGGGGGGCTGAGACCCGTGGGAGCAACCCTGACCACAGGTTGGAAAGGGGTGAACCCCGACAGTGGCGACCTTGCCAGGATACATCGAACAACAGTGGACAAAGGATTGCAAGTGTATTAAGGTCGATATTGGTCTCGGTTTACACTGCTCGCTAGTGTATTCCCTGTATACGGTTACTCAATAGCCTAGAGATGGAGGATGACAGAGTAAAGAAGTTTATTGAGTCGAGGGACGAGCAGGAGTTGGAAGAGTGCACCAAGGCTCAGCTGCAGCTAGTGGCGGACCATTTTGAGTTGAGATTGAGGTCCTCCAGGGTGACGGAGCGTCGGAGTGAGATCATGGCTCAGCTCAAGGCCCAAGAGGAGGCTTCCAGGGAAGGACCACCCCAAGTACCTGCCAGTGTTGGTGGGAACCAAAGCGACGAAGGCAGCAGTAGGGGATACAGCGGTGGTAGCAGGAGAAGCATGAAGCTGGAGATAATGAAAATGCAGCTTGAAGCTCAGATGAAGCGTGAGAAGCGTGAAGCTCAGCTGAAGCGAAAGGAGCGTGAAGCCCAGCTGAAGCGGGAGTAGCGCGAAGCTCAGCTGCAGCGTGAGCGCGAAGCCCAGCTGAAGCGGGAGGAGCGCGAAATTCAGCTGGAGCGAGAGGAGCGTGAGCGTGAAGCCCAGCTGAAGCCGGAGGAGCGTGAAGCTCAGCTGAAGCGAGAGGAGTGTGAGCGCGAAGCCCAGCTGAAGCGGGAGGAGCGCGAAGCTCAGCTGAAGCGGGAAGAGCGCGAGGCTCAGCTGAAGCGTGAGGAGCGCAAAGCCCAACTGCAACGATAGGAAGGAGAGAGACAACTGCGACGAGAAGAAATAAAAGCGAAGAAGGTGGTTGAGATGCGTTGGGCGGAGAGCGGGCTGCCCTCAGTGTCGGCTCGGCGGGATGGCCCCAAGGTCCAGGAACGCGACCTACCAACCTTTGACCCTCTAGAGGCCGAAGCTTTCTTCGACCATTTTGAGAGGATAGCAATATTGAAGGAATGACAGGAAGAGGATTGGGCTGCGTTAGTGCAGAGTAGGTTGACTGGCGAGGCCAGGGAAGCTTATAACATGTTGGACCTTGATGAATGCACCGTTAACGACATGATCAAGAAAGCTGTGCTCCAATCGTATCGACTTACCCCGGAGGTTTACAGGAAACGCTTCCGTGAGTGCACAAGAGCTTCCGGAAGGTCGTATGCTGAAACTGCTCGGGACATGGAGCGCAGGTTCCTGCGGTGGCTGAAGGCTGAAGAGGTGGAGACGATGGAGGAGCTGAAGCAGTTGATGGTGATGGAAAGATTCATGTCAATACTCCATCCAAAGCTAAGGGTCAGGATCAAGGAGGCTGGTATTAGAGAACTTAAGGCTGCTGCAGACAGAGCCGACCTGCTGGAAGAGGCACTACATCTCGAAAAGGAGGAACCGCCTAGGCACTCTCCTTACCCAAGGTTCGGGGGAAACGTCAAGAGTTCAAGAGGAGCGAGGACGGGCGGAGACTCTCCCAAGAGTAGTTTACACAGTGAAGTGAGTCGGTCCAAGAGTTCAAGGGAACCGGTGAGGAGACCCCAAGGGGGGAACGCCGGGATTGGTTCTGGAGTGAGGAATGCTGCCAGGGAGACAACAACCGGGAGCGCGAGGAAGACCCAGGGGACGGCGGTTTCCGGGAGCGTTGCCCGAGTGACAGGTGGAGAGTCGCCTCCCAGGAGAGTCAGGTGTTTTAATTGTGACGGGCACTTACATTTCGCACGTGAGTGTGGTCGCCCCAGGCAATGCGGAAATGTGGCACAGGTTAGAATGGACGACTAAGGAGCCAAGAATGTGTTGAGTGGATCTCCACTAGAAAGGGAGTAAAAGATCCATCCTTTTATTTGTGAAGGTACTGTGTTACGGTGCCCTTTCCTATTTCTTTCGTTTGCCTGCTTTAAGAGTCATATCAGCTCTCCCTACTGATTCTCTGAGGTTCAGGGAGTCTATTGATATATGTGGCGACCAGACCGGCTGCCAGTTAAGGGAGAAAGTTACATTATAAGTTGTAAGTAAGGGGAAATTGGCGCCCTGATATAAAATGAAAGAGTATCCCCTACTACAGATATGACGTTTTGGAAGGGACACTAGCCGATCGCGGATTGGCCGACTTAGGTCGCGGGCGACCAATCAGGGCCCGCCATGACGTCACCAAGTGCCCCGGGCGGCGCCAACGTCAGAGTTGACCTGACCGTGAAGGCGAGAGGACGCACCTCGGTCAGCTCTCAAGGATTTGAGGCTCTACAAGCCTTTCTTAGTGGATTAGAGCTGGCTATCGCAGCCCATCTTATGTATTGGAGACCCCGCGCTTCTGGGAAGCAAAAAGGAACCAAGTTTATTGAGCAAAAGAGTGCCAAACTTGGAAAATATTCGGCGACGACGCTGGGCGGCGACGCTGGACGTTGAGGGCCTGGAAAGGTGTGGCGGGCAGGCCTAGCTGTGACCGGGTCACGTCCACTGAGGGTTTTGGAAGGACGGCACCGTTCCTAGGACAAGGAGCAACGCCTTGTGGAAGGGACGAGTGTGGGAAAATAGTGATTAGCTCAGTGCCCATCGATGAACCAGGATTGGGGTAGCTGAATCTCAGGGATTGGAACGGCGACGACGCGAAGGCTCCACGACACCTGAGGACCTGTGGAACGTTCGTGGATCGTCAAGGATCGACTCAGGAAGCGTGGGAACCTCACACCATCGAGGGACAGCTAGGCGTCGTGAGCCAGGAATGTAAGGTAGATCATTTTCCCTCCCATTACCCCTTGTGTGAGTAGGCTAGTTAGGCCACAATATTTACTTATATATGTGGCAATAGGACATTAATACTTTAGTAGTAGAATAGGCTGCAAGGCAGCTTGTGTCCAGGACTGTCAGAGGGGACAGTGTGTGTGGATGGCAGGACAGTGAAGAAGAGGCGCCGACGTGGTGAAGAGGCTCTCCTGTGAGAGAGTGTGGGACTCCTGTCTTTCTGCCCAGTTGAAGGAGTGTTGGAGGTCGTGGAAGAAGAGGCTGACGATCTCCAGACTTATTATCCTTATTTTCATATTCATGTATTACTTGTGATTGTATGTGTGATCATGTAATTTGCATCAGTAAATTCACACTTTTATCATTGTGTTTAATTGTGCCTCCATTATAATATTTCTCTATGAGCAAACACGAAGGTTATTATAGTACCACCTAGGGAACACTACGTTCTCTATAGAGGTCCTTATTGCCTGGAGAGTGGTAAAAACAGCACAGACTCATAAAAGTGTACCCTTAGCCATCCGATCAGTATCAGTGCCTAAATGGTGGCAACTAGTAACGTAGTGGCTAGAGAGAGGTAAAGCCACACAGACCTTCCTGGGAGAGTACTCTGGGCCGACAGTCCAATAGCAGATCTATGGGAGTAGCAACCTTCTGGCACAAACAATATATAATACACCCACTGAACTGCATCGCTGGGGTGCAGATATAATAACCCAGCTGGCGACCTTGTTTAGAAGAAGATAGAGAAGACAGGCGGGAAAGGACTTCCTGCAACCTTTTTGTCTGGCAGGCAAGACTCAGGGAGGTTATGGTTATAAGGTAAGCCTGAGTCTTCCTTCACGGGTCTAGGCCGGAACTGTTAACAGCAGTTTCCCCGTGTTTGACTGAAGGGCTTCCAGGGTGAATCAGTGGCACCCCCTTTTGTGGTGGAAGCAAAGACCTAAAGAGGTGGGCACTATTGGTCCTCTCCTGTGTGACCAAGGAGACTCCGGTGAATCCCGGGAGTCGGAGGGGCTGAGTACTTGGCCTTTTGAGTCCCTAGCAGCTGAGTGCTAGCAGAGCCCCGCCCCCCCCCCGTGACAAGAACTGGCGACCTCGCCAGGATACGAACCCCGGTAGCCAAGAACTGGGAACTTCGCCAGGAAGCGTGGATCAAGCTACAGTGTGGCCCAAATTTCAAGACAAGTGTTGCCAGGGTACTAATACAGTGTGGCCAGTGAATTCAGTGGTACTGTTACTCAACCGGCTAAGGGACTGAAACGGTGAAATTAGTGCCTACTAACTTGTCTGTGCTGTCGTGTATGCTCGATGATATAGAGATGGAGGAGGACAAAGTAAAGAAATTTATTGACACAAGGGACGAGAGAATTTTGGAAGAGTGTACCAAGGCCCAGCTCCAACAAGTGGCAAACCACTTTGGGATCAGGTTGAGGACGACTAAGGTAGCAGAGCGAAGGATAGAGATCATGGCACAGCTCACAGCTCGAGAGGAGGCGACGGGAGAGGAGCCATCTCAAGAGGAGCCGTCCCGAGGAGAGCCGTCGCAAGGTGAACCGTCCCTACTAGAGCCACCCCAAGCGCCTATCAGTGTGGAGAGAATTCACAGTGAACATGGGAGCAGTGGAAGGTCCAGCTGTAGTAAGAGGAGCCTGCAACTGGAAATAATGAAGATGCAACTGGAAGCCCAGCTGCGACGAGAGGAGAGAGAAGCACGGGTGCAGCGAGAGGAACGTGAGCGAGAAGCACGGCTGCAGCGAGAGGAGCGTGAGCGAGAAGCACGGCTGCAGCGAGAGGAGCGTGAGCGAGAAGCACGGCTGCAGCGAGAGGAACGTGAGCGAGAAGCACGGCTGCAGCGAGAGGAGCGTGAGCGAGAAGCACGGCTGCAGCGAGAGGAACGTGCAGCTGAGCTGCAGCGAGAGGAACATGCAGCTGAGCTGCAGCGAGAGGAACGTGCAGCTGAGCTGCAGCGAGAGGAACGTGCAGCTGAGCTGCAGCGAGAGGAGCGTGAGTGAGAAGCTCGGCTGCGGCGAGAAGAAAGAAAGAGACAACTGCGACTGGAGGAGATAAAGGCAAAGAAAGAAGTCGAATTGCGTCGCGTTGAGCGTGGTCTGCCCTCACTACCTGCACGGCGGGATGACCTCAAGGTAAGGGAATGTGACTTACCTACGTTCGAACCACAAGAAGCTGAGGCATTCTTCGAACACTTTGAACGGATAGCAACTCTGAAGGAGTGGCCGGAAGATGATTGGGCTGCTCTGGTCCAGGGCAGATTGACTGGTGAGGCCCGGGAAGCCTATAACATGCTGGACCTAGAGGAGTGTACTAGTTACGACGCGATTAAGAATGCGGTGCTCCACTCATTCCGGCTGACTCCGGAGATGTACCGGAAGCGGTTCAGAGAGTGTACAAGAGCGTCGGGGAAGTCTTATGCCGAGACCGCCAGGGATATGGAACGGAAATTCCTAGGATGGTTGAAGGCGGAGGAAGCGGAGTCGGCGGATGATATCAAACGATTGATAGTGATGGAGAAGTTTATGTCAGTGCTCCATCCTGAGTTGCGAGTACGGGTGAGAGAAGCAGGTATTAAGGACCTGAAGGCTGCAGCGGACCAAGCCGACATGCTGGAGGAGGCACTACATCTCGGAAGGGAGGCCACCCAGACACTCGCCTTACCCCAGGTCGGGAGGGAACTTTAGGAGTTCAGGAGGGGCGAGGACGGGTGGGGACTCTTCCAAGAGTAGTGTACCCAATGAGGTAACCCAGTTCAAGAGCTCAAGGGACGTGGGGAGGAAGCCCCAAGCTGTGAGCAGTGGACCTAGCTCGGGAGCAAGTGCTGCAGTCCCGGACACGACGACAGGGAGTCCAAGGAGAATCCAGGGAACGTCTGCAAGTGGTACCGCCAGGGGGACTGGCGAGTGGTCACCCAGGGGAGGCAGCCGGTGCTTCAATTGTGGTGTGAGAGGACATTATGCCCGCGAGTGTGAGGAGCACCAAAGGAATATAGGACTAATGTTGGAAGAGGAGAGAGTGTTTGTTCACACCCCATATTATAGTGGACCCAACGTGAATAATTGGGAAATGAAGTTGGGTGAACATCCCTTCGTTTTCGGAGCCAACATGAAGTTTGGAAAGTCAGACCCAGGGGAGGTTGCCGTTCTTCGAGATACGGGTGCTGACATAAGTATGGTAACCAGGAGTATTCTCCCCAAGGAATTTAATGATTCACCTGTGGGAGTGGTGAGGATACGCAGTGTGGGGGAGGAATACAGGTTGCCACTTCACGAAGTACAGCTGATTGCCGACTGCGGAGTCGAGAAAGCTATAGTAGCTGTAGCCCCTAAGTTACCCCTAGAGCATGTACAGATGGTGCTGGGTAATGACCTTGGAGGAGGCAGGATACAACCCGATTGGGCCAGGAGTGCCTATGTGGCAAGCAGCGGTACAACCCTGCCAGGTGAGGTATCGGTCGTTCCAGATGGTAGTGAGGAAGCCGACTTCGCCAGGGAAGACGTCGCCAGAGACGACGACAACGAGGGCGAGAGTGCAGAGAGGTCGTCGGAGGTCGTGGAAAACCCCGACGAGGACCTCCGACTAAGCCTGATGATTCGTGTGGAGGAGTGGCGAGGGGCAGCTGTACAAACGCCTGGGGCGGTGAAGAGGCTGCAGACCGCACTCCCTCCACACAGAAACGTGAATAAAGTAAGCTCAGTGGATGAGCGAGCGGCAGAGAGGAGGAGCCACGACGCAGTGCACCCTATGCCGGCCAGATGAATAGTGGTAGGTGCAAGATGAACCACCGTGGTGAGGTGAGCCACAGGGAGGTGGATGAGCCCAACCACGAACCGAAGAAGACGTCTGGAGGGAAGAGAATCTCATGGAGGAGTGAAAATATTCGTCGGGAACGAAGGAGCGAATGGTATAGGAAAGGCAATACGAAGAAAGCAGGGAATAGGTACACCCAGGGTAGGCGCCAGCCTAACCAGAGAGGCATTGGGCCATTGCAAAAGCCTAGTGTGGAAGAGGGGAAGCTGCTGGATGGAGTACAGGTGACAAGTGCCACTGTGCGGAGACAACGCACCTATGGGAGAAGAGGAACCGAGAAGAGAGAAGATTGGCGAAGAGGAGATCATGAGAGGAAACATGGAGTACCTGTAGGACGCAGTGGAAGTCCAAACCCTCTCAAGTCCATCATCACCCAGCAGAAATTTGCTATCAGAATAATAACAAACTCTGCTTTCAGACAACACTCAGCCCCCTTGTTTAAATCCCTAAACATGCTAAACATTAACTCACTCCACACATTCTCTTGTGTCAACTACATTTACAAAACCCTGTTCTTAAATGCCAACCATGCTCTGAAACTCTCCCTGGACAGATGTAATAGGACCAATTTTTACCACACCAGAAATATATGTCTCTTTGATATCCCCAGAGTTAAACTTAATCTGTGTAAACACTATACAAATAAAGGGACCTAATATATGGAACTCACTCCCTAGTGAATTGAAAAGCTGTCAAACTTTTGCCTCATTCAGAAACAAAAACAAAAATTACCTAATTTCATCTTCATAGTTTCCTACATTGTGCTTTAAATTTGCTTTGTACCTAGTGTTACCCAATTTCCCAATCTTTATGTACTTAATCCAAACAACTTTACCACTGTGATCATTGCTGTCTTCTTACATGTGCTAGCAATATGCTGTATTGTGCCTATTATTTTTGTTAAATTACCATTCAAGCTGTCAATGCAATCAATCTGAGCTACCTATGTGCTTTATACCTACCAATCTCTCTCATCTCATTTTTTTCTTGCAATGTACCTTTTATCATTTTTATAAATTTTGCTAGTATTTACCTACTTAAAATTTTCTGTTAGATTAAGGACCTGCCCGAAACGCTGCACGTACTAGTGGTTTTACAAGAATGTAAATACATGCTATGTATCCTCACAAACCCAATGTACCTTCTTGTATATAAATAAATAAATAAATAAATAAATAAATAAATATATAAATGTATAAGGCAAAAAGGGTTGGGCCCGAAATATGGCCGTCTTAACAATATTATGTCCCCTTGGGCAAACCATTGTTCTGGGGCCCCTACGACAACCATTCACGGGAATAAATTCAAATTAAAACAATATCAAATGTTTATTCAGGTAAAGTACATTGTGAGAGAGTGTCTGTCAAGATTCTCCCACAGCTGACTGGAATGGCTCATTGCTGTGCACAGTGCACCGATCTTGTGCACAAGGTCCTATCTCACTTAACCCTGGATAGTGACCTGGCATGTTGGGTATCTCCAGAATGCCCACTTAACCAGGAACACTTTCATAATACGGAGGCCGCCGTATGTCCAGGCAGGAAGTAGATACAGGGAGTTAAGCATACTTGCCACCTAGGGGTCAGTGAGTACATCGGTGGTGGAGCGTGGGAGAGGGGAGACGCTAGCAGCGTCTCCCCTCTGGGGTGAACCGGCGCGATGGACAATAACAGCTATGACGTGTTCGTGACGTGTTCATGACGTCACCTCTCCTACTGCTCATCGAATGAGCTAATATGATTGGTTCCTGCTCAATTGCTGCAATGCTATTGGTCAAATTGTAACTCTTTTGTGCTGGGTGCCCGGCAGCCCTTGCAAAACCATTCTTGTGAGGGATCTCTTGCACAGTGGACGTGTTCTGTTCTGTCTACCGGCCAATAGACTGAACACCGTCAATTCCTCACCGTCAAGTTAACTCAGTGTCTGAAGATTATACGACACACTCGCCCAGAATCACGAGTGTGAATATATTATTCAGAAGCCTAAAGTGACAAATCTCCAGAGCGAAACAGACTGGTATCAGGTAACACCTGGTGACAAAGATCGTTGTGAGTGACTTAGAGTGAACTAAGGCAGTGCCGCCGCCTAAGTAACCTGTGTGTGACTTTACCACAAGTGTACCTGCATGGTACCACAGCCGCCGCCACTCGTCCCGAGCGTGTACCCCAGTACCCCAGTACCCCAGTACCTCTGTACTTCTGTGCCTCGAGCGCCCGCCGCCGCCCTCACACTACTATGTGACGTCACCATCTTGCTCATCGCCAGTGCCAGTGTGTGCGCGTGTGTCTGTCTGTTAAGCATACAGCCCGGCCTACTGCAAGTACCCTCCGTGTCTACGAGCGAAACCAGCTATCAAGCCACCTACGAGTGCTTGTATAAATGTGCCTGAGTGAGTGAGTAAGGAAAGGTACCCTATCTGTAAGTACAAGATCTTGTCATTGTTTTATTGTGTCTGTGTTGATCTGAGGTATCAACCACAGTTCTCACCTTCTCATACCTGTCACAGGTTATAGGTGAATCGACGGTGAATGCGTGTTTATCTGTGTGGTATCACTGCATTTCACTAGTCTGTGAATGTGAGCTTTGTTACCTATCGTACGTTACGGCTCGTGACCCTACAACAGCCAACTTTAAAACAGGTCTAGGGTTACTAAAAACTGCTGTTCACAAGAGCGGGTCACCAGTATAACCCCTTGATAAGTAATGAGCACTTTGTTAAAAACTTTCCTTTAGGACTGAAAGAATACATATAAAACTTATATATATATATATATATATATATATATTACATAAATCTCAACAGCAAACAGATGATTAATTTCTCACAAATATATCACATTAAAAATATCACTGTCTCTCCCGGAAATTAATATATTATTATATGTATGGTTATGACAGAACAATAATGTAAAACTTAACTCCACAAGATGTTAACACTCTGGTTCTGGATCAGCTACTGAATTACAATTACGCGGCAGTCAAAAACATCTCCTTGCCCCGCGAACAATTTGCCAAAGTTACAATATTTATTATTTCTACAATGGAGCAATACAGTGTGACGAGTAATCTTAAACTAACATAATGAATGGTCAATACATATTGGTATACAAAAATAAGGTAACAATTGCTTTACATAGTAATTAAAATACACATACAAAGGGGGACTAATGGCATGCTAACCCAGCAACGAACTATCCCACGACAATTTGCCAGATACAGTTCACACAATTATTATTCACCTATGTTACCCACATATGATCACATATAAATCATTAGTTCCCGTGGGAAACTGAATACACAAAGAAATAAAACAATCATTCCCACGATACGTTGGGCCTAACGCCAACAATGTAACATGAAATTATTTTACATAGAACATATAAGTATATCAATATACATACTTGTAATTTACACACAATTATAAAAGGTACATATTAATTTATTTAATTACGTATCTTATAGAGGTACGTAACAAGCTTCACATACACCACACATTTAGTTATTGTGTGATAATATTATTGTGCATGTTATTGCCTGTCCCATTGACAGTGTAGTTGTTGATTTATTGCATATCATCATTACCGAGTATCCGGTTGGAACTCTTGTGATCCCTTTGCATACCGGCAGTTAGGTTGCCGTGTTAATGATTGGCTGTCAACTGTGTTAAGTTAGGTGTTTGTCCACGAGTGGATACGAGTCGTTTAGCCAGACGTCAAGAGTCTCGCTAATACAACCATAGCTTTGCTGACGCCAATCTAAAGTAAATCAAGCACCCTGTGCATTAGTGGTTAAGTTAGTAAATAAACTACTGTTAAGCTTTATGCGGTGTTTCTGTTGAACCACTTCTGAATACTGCCAACCATTTACTCAAGCCTTCAGCTCTAAGTGTCTTCAACACCGAGTTGCCTATATTCACTAAACTAAAAATGTGATGAGGACCATAGGAGTCCCTTAAAGTGTTAAATCATTGAGGAGATTCCAACGATCAACGTGGAGCAGGACCAGGTGAGGCTAGTCTGAGAAGAGACCCTCAAGGACTCTAACTCGACCTTGCTCCCAGGCCCTGTACGGTTGCTCTCGTATTTTCTATTCTGCAAATTCCGACAGCTTCGTGAAGCGTTTGTCAAATGTTCATTGGCGACGTACGCATTGCAGTCGTGATAGCAAAAAAGAAACCCCCCACATACATACATACAAGGGGTGATACAAATATTGCTGAATTTATAGATAGAGCTAGTACATACAATGCCTAAAGCCACTATTACGCAAAGCGTTTCGGGCAGGAAAAACACTAAAGACTAAACTTAATACTAATTGAGATTAAAGCATAAATATGTTGAGAAAATAAACAAATAAAAAAGGGGGAACATGGCAGAAAAACAGCAAAAATAAAATTTGGTCGACAAACAGTATTGTTTAAAAATAACATACATGGGTTGACATTATAGGTTGACATTATAAAATGCTATGCCCAAGATTACTATCCGAGTGCCGGCGGTGGGGTGGTTCAAATAGCTTCGGCTATCACCTCATTTTGTCCGGTCGTGATGGTCAAGTGGATTAAGGCGTCTTGTACATACCAGTTGCGTTGCTCCTGGGAGTATGGGTTCGAGTCACTTCTGGGGTGTGAGTTTTCAGTTGCATATTGTCCTGGGGACCATTCAGGCTTGTTCGCATTTGTGTTCCTCACGTGTGCCCCAAAGAATGAGGTGATTTGGTAAAATGCTATGCCCAAGATTACTATCCGAGTGCCGGCGGTGGGGTGGTTCAAATAGCTTCGGCTATCACCTCATTTTGTCCGGTCGTGATGGTCAAGTGGATTAAGGCGTCTTGTACATACCAGTTGCGTTGCTCCTGGGAGTATGGGTTCGAGTCACTTCTGGGGAGTGAGTTTTCAGTTGCATATTGTCCTGGGGACCATTCAGGCTTGTTCGCATTTGTGTTCCTCACGTGTGCCCCAAAGAATGAGGTGATTTGGTAAAATGTTATGCCCAAGATTACTATCCGAGTGCCGGCGGTGGGGTGGTTCAAATAGCTTTGGCTATCACCTCATTTTGTCCGGTCGTGATGGTCAAGTGGATTAAGGCGTCTTGTACATACCAGTTGCGTTGCTCCTGGGAGTATGGGTTCGAGTCACTTCTGGGGTGTGAGTTTTCAGTTATATATATATATATATATACATATATATATATATATATATATATATATATATATATATATATATATATATATATATATATATATATATATATATATATATATATATATATATATATAACTGATAAAAGAAAAAATAACCCGTGGCTCACAAGTGGCATAATTAAATCAATCAACAAAAAACATGAATACGAAAAGAAATTTAGGAGTGGCCTAATTTCAATGGAAGTAGTTAAAAGGTACTCATCAGTGCTCACCAGTTTCATAAGAAAAGCAAAACTTTCATATTATGAGACTAGATTCAAAGAAGCAAAAGGCAACATGAAAAGCACATGGAATACCATCTCTAACATCCTGGGAACTAAACAACACTCCCACAACCAGATAACACTCTCTAAGGATGGCCTTACACTGTCATCTGACTTAGAAATGGCGAATGAATTTAATAGCTTCTTTTCATCGATTGGTGCTAACCTTGCAAGTAAAATCTCACAGACTCAGACACATATCAACACATATCTCTCAGGCAGCTATCCAAACTCTCTTCTCCTCTTACCAGTCAGCCCGTCAGATGTTGTGTCCATCATACACTCACTAAAAACCAAAGCTGGGAACATCAGTGAAATCCCATCCATTGTATACAAGAGCGCCTCCCATGCCCTTGCACCACCTATAGCTCTGCTGTTCAACAAATCCCTTGAGTGTCATACCTTCCCTGATATCCTTAAAAACGCAAGAGTAACGCCAGTTCATAAAGGAGGAAATCCGTCAGACATAAACAACTACAGACCAATATCGAACCTACCCATACTATCAAAAATATTTGAAAAAATTATCTACAAACAGCTCTACTCCTAACTCGTAAAATTCGACATTCATAGCCCCTTAAAGTTTGGATTCCACTCTCAAAAGATTACCAACGATGCAATTATTAGTCTCCTTGATATAATTTACTCTGCCCTTGACAAAAATGAGTTTCCAATTGGACTCTTCATTGACCTGAGAAAGGCCTTTGATACTGTTATTCACGATTACCTCTTATGTAAACTCCATCATTATGGAATCCGAGGCCATGCACTGGACTATATCCAATCCTATCTTAGTGATAGACACCAATGTGTAGCCATCAATAATATAATCTCTCCCATTCTACCAATAACCGTTGGAGTGCCTCAGGGCAGCATCTTGGGACCCCTACTATTTCTTATATACATTAATGATCTGCCTAATGTCTCTAACATTCTGAAACCTATTTTGTTTGCTGATGATACTACTCTCATTTACTCCAACCCAACCCACATACACTAAATGATGTTGTTAATAATGAACTAAAAAAAGTCCACTTATGGATGTCAACCAACAAACTAACACTTAACATAGAAAAGACCTACTACATCCTATTTGGAAGCAAATCTACAAATGCAATTCAGCTTCAGATTTACAATGTAAACATTAGCAATAAAAATGATGGAAAGTTTCTTGGCATATTCCTAGACAAGAGACTCAACTTCAGTACCCACATACAACACATAACTAAGAAAGTCTCTAAAACAGTTGGTATACTCTCCAAAATCAGATATTATGTTCCTAACTCTGCTCTCATCTCTCTATATTATGCACTAATCTATCCCTATCTCAACTATGGTATCTGTGCATGGGGTTCAACCACTGCAAACCACCTCAAGTCCATCATCACCCAGCAAAAATCTGCTATCAGAATAATATCAAATTCTGCTTTCAGACAACACACAGCCCCCTTGTTTAACTCCCTAAACATGCTAAACATAATCTCACTCCATAAATTCTCTTGTGTCAACTACATTTACAAAACCCTGTTCTTAAATGCAAATCCTTGTCTGAAACTCTTCCTGGACAGATGTAATAGGACCCATTATCACCACACCAGAAATAAATATCTCTTCGATATCCCCAGAGTTAAACTTAATTTGTGTAAACACTCTATGCAAATAAAGGGACCCAGTTTATGGAATTCACTCCCTACTGAATTGAAAAGCTGTCCAACTTTTACATAATTCAAAATCAATACTAAAAAGTACCTAATTTCATCTTCATAGTTTTTCTCTTTTTGCCTTAAAATTGCACTGTATCTATTGCTACCCAATCTCCCAACCTTTTTGTTCCCAATTTGAACATCTTTACCATTGAGATCATTGCTGTTTTCTTTTATTATATGTGCTGCCATTCTATTGCATGGTGTTTATAAATCTTGTTTATCTGTATCTTTTGCTACCCAGTCTCCCAATCTTTATGTACCCATTCTGAACATCTTTACCATTGTGATCATTGCTGTCTTATATGTGCTGTCAATCTGCTGTATGGTGTCTATTAATCTTGTTTAAATTACTAATCAAGCTGTCAATGTAATCAATCAGAGCTTTAATATAACAATGTGCTTTAATATACTTACTTATCTCTCTCATCTCATTTTTCTCTTGTAATGTATCTTTCATTTATCAATTCTGATTGAACTTACCTACTTAAAATTATCTGCTAGATTAAGGACCTGCCCGAAACGCTGCGCGTACTAGTGGCTTTACAAGAATGTAATTACTGTACTATCCAATGTATTCTCACAAACCCAATGTACCTTCTTGTATATATATAAATAAAATAAATAAAATAATATATATATATATATATATATATATATATATATATATATATATATATATATATATATATATATATATATATATATATATATATATATATATATAATACACATTTATAATAATGATATTTGTGCTTAGGGCGCTACTACCCAAAATCACTTACGTCCTCTAATTACTCAACACAAAGCTGCTATTAGGACAATATCCAATTCTGGCCCCAGACATCACTCGGTACCCCTACTCAAATCTCTGAATATGTTAGACATTAAGTCACTGCACATTCTCTCATGTGTATTATACATATATAAAACGCTAAACTATAATGCCAATCCTGATCTCAAAAGCTTCATAGAAGGTTGTAACAGAACCCATGAGCACCACACCAGAAATAAATACAGTTTTGATATTCCTAGAGTACGACTTAATCAAACCAGAAATGCTCTACAAATCAAGGGGCCCAGAATGTGGAATGACCTTCCCAACCATGTTAAAGACTGTACCTCTCTCAACCAGTTTAAGTTAAAAACGAAGCTATACCTAATAAATTCCCTGTAACCTACCTTACCCCTCTGTTGTCAACCCATGTATGTTTTTTTTTTTTTTTTTTTTTTTTTCAAATCAACGCTGTTTGAATGTAATTTTCTGTAATAATTTGTAATTGTATTTGTGCTGCTTTTTCAACAATGTTTCCCCCTCTTTTACCTCTATTTTTATTTGTACTCAACACATCTTATTCTTTTTACCCATTAGTTTTAAGCTTTAGTCATTAGTGTTTTTTCCTGCCCGAAACGCTTTGCGTAATAGTGGCTTTAGGCATTGTATGTACTAGCTCTATCTATAAAGCCAACAAACTTTGTAAAATCTCTTTATGTATGTACCTTTACCTAAATAAAAATTATTATTATTATTATTACATGAGAGGATGTGCAGTGAATTAATATCTAATATATTCAGAGATTTGAGTAGGGGTACTGAGTGATGTCTGGGGCTAGAGTTGGATATTGTCCTAATAGCAGCTTTGTGTTGAGTAATTAGAGGACGTAAATGACTTTGGGTAGTAGAACCCCAAGCACAAATACCATAGTTGAGGTATGGATAGATAAGGGAGTAATAGTCACCAGGGCAGGGCGGGGTACATAATATCTGATCTTAGAAAGAATGCCAACAGTTTTTGAAACTTTTTTAGATATATTTAGAATGTGTCCCTGGAAATTCAGCTTGTGGTCAATGAGAACGATGCAATATCGTCAATGAAATAAAACGTAAACGGTTGATAGTATTAAAACCTATATGTTTTATTGGCACCAACAATTTTATTGGCACTTAACAAAATTGGTGCTAAAACATTAACAACATGCTGTGGAGCAGCAACTAATCAACATGATATACATTTGAACAATACACAAGGCTTGAAAAAGACAATACTCAGTAAGCTACACATTAGACGACACATTATGAAACATTTACATTCCACTCAAAACATTACGTTTCATTTCTGTTGATAAGTTATTCACCTGGTAATATATATCATAAAATTTATTATTCAGTCCCACATCAGGATGTAAGGTTA
Source organism: Procambarus clarkii (assembly GCF_040958095.1). Taxonomy (NCBI): domain Eukaryota; kingdom Metazoa; phylum Arthropoda; class Malacostraca; order Decapoda; family Cambaridae; genus Procambarus; species Procambarus clarkii. Next base: position 2,556,672 of record NW_027189136.1, read on the forward strand.
TATTATATAAGTGTGGTTGCACGTCCTAAGCTCGTGGGCCCCTAGGCTCGTGGTGCCCCCAGGATGCACCCGATAGGCACTTTGGCAAGTGCCCATCGGGTGCATCCTGTAAGATGGCTCTGCCTTAAAATGGACCCCTGTGGTATCCCACTTACCACATTTTGCCAATGAGATTCATTTCCAGTTAGCACCACTCTTTGTCATCCACAGGATGGGTATTAGGTCCACTACCGCCCATAGGGTGGATAAGGGGTCCACTACCATCCACAAGGTGGGTTTATAGGGACCACTACTATCCACGGGACTAGTATGGGGTCCACTACCACCCACATGATGGATTTGGAGACCGATATATATATATATATATATATATTAGTATATTTTGGTAGCAGTCTTTCCTGTAGACATATATTATTAAATATGACCGAAAAAGTAAGATTAATAATTCTAACACGAATTTTCTCAATCTTTCGTACATTACGCTTCACTGTTGGAGGTAAATCAAAAATCACTTCTCCAAAATTCATTTTTATTTCTAGTCTGACGCGACACGGGCGCATTTCGTAAAACTTATTACATTTTCAAAGACTTCACAAATACACAACTGATTAGAACGTATCTCTGATTTTATATCTACATTTGAGTGAGGTGGTAAGGGTGATGTGGCATTAACACAAGACAGAACAGGAGGGGATATTAATAGGGTATTAAAAGTATCAACACAAGACAGAACAGAAACAATGGGTATTGAATAGAAGTGTTTGTAGAAAGCCTATTGGTCCATATTTCTTGATGCTTCTATATTGGAGCGGAGTCTTGAGGTGGGTAGAATATAGTTGTGCAATAATTGGCTGTTGATTGCTGGTGTTGACTTCTTGATGTGTAGTGCCTCGCAAGCGTCAAGCCGCCTGCTATCGCTGTATCTATCGATGATTTCTGTGTTGTTTACTAGGATTTCTCTGGCGATGGTTTGGTTATGGGAAGAGATTATATGTTCCTTAATGGAGCCCTGTTGCTTATGCATCGTTAAACGCCTAGAAAGAGATGTTGTTGTCTTGCCTATATACTGGGTTTTTTGGAGCTTACAGTCCCCAAGTGGGCATTTGAAGGCATAGACGACATTAGTCTCTTTTAAAGCGTTCTGTTTTGTGTCTGGAGAGTTTCTCATGAGTAGGCTGGCCGTTTTTCTGGTTTTATAGTAAATCGTCAGTTGTATCCTCTGATTTTTGTCTGTAGGGATAACGTTTCTATTAACAATATCTTTCAGGACCCTTTCCTCCGTTTTATGAGCTGTGGAAAAGAAGTTCCTGTAAAATAGTCTAATAGGGGGTATAGGTGTTGTGTTAGTTGTCTCTTCAGAGGTTGCATGGCTTTTCACTTTCCTTCTTATGATGTCTTCGATGAAACTATTGGAGAAGCCGTTATTGACTAGGACCTGCCTTACCCTACAGAGTTCTTCGTCGACTTGCTTCCATTCTGAGCTGTGGCTGAGAGCACGGTCGACGTATGCGTTAACAACACTCCTCTTGTACCTGTCAGGGCAGTCGCTGTTGGCATTTAGGCACATTCCTATGTTTGTTTCCTTAGTGTAGACTGCAGTGTAGAAACCTCCGCCCTTTTCAATGACTGTTACATCTAGAAAAGGCAGCTTCCCATCCTTTTCCGTCTCGTAAGTGAAACGCAGCACGGAACTCTGCTCAAATGCCTCCTTCAGCTTCTGCAGATGTCTGACATCAGGTACCTGTGTAAAAATGTCGTCAACATACCTGCAGTATATGGCCGGTTTCAAGTTCATGTCGACTAAGACTTTTTGCTCGATGGTACCCATGTAGAAGTTTGCAAACAGGACACCTAGGGGAGAACCCATGGCGACCCCATCTACTTGCTTATACATGTGCCCATCCGGGCTCAAGAAGGGTGCCTCTTTAGTACAAGCTTGGAGTAGTTTCCTCAGAATACTTTCTGGCATGTCAAGAGGAGTACAGGCTGGATCACGATACACTCTGTCGGCTATCATTCCGATTGTCTCGTCCACAGGTACGTTGGTAAACAGCGATTCTACGTCCAACGAGGCTCTTATCCCTGTGGCCCGTGTGCCCCGCAGTAAGTCCACAAATTCCTTTGGAGACTTCAGGCTGAAGGCGCAAGGAACATAAGGAGTCAGCAGGCCGTTGAGTCGCTTCGCCAGTCTGTACGTGGGTGTGGGTATCTGGCTAATGATTGGCCGAAGTGGGTTTCCAGGCTTGTGCGTCTTGACATTTCCATACGCATATCCAGGTTTATATTCCCTAATGATCTTTGGCAGGTGGAGTCCGGATTTCTTGGCGTTTACAGTTTCGATCAGTTTGTTGACCTTTGCTTTTAATTCGGCTGTAGTGTCCTTCGTTACCCTTTGGAACTTAGTTTGGTCAGAGAGTATGATGTTCATTTTCGCCAGATATTCGTCTTTTTTAAGAATGACATATATTGGCGACTTGTCGCCTCTCCTGACAACTATCTCCTTGTTCTCACGAAGGCTTTTAGCTGCCGCTTTAAGCTCGGGGGACAGTATGGTGCTTCTGTAGTTGCCTCGATTCTTTCCTCCTTCTGCAATAAGTTCTGCTTGTAAGGTATCTTTGGTAGTGACCTTCTTTTGTGTCTCGAGGTCGAATATGTCGTCCAACAGAATTTCCAACTCTACTGCAGTCTACACTAAGGAAACAAACATAGGAATGTGCCTAAATGCCAACAGCGACTGCCCTGACAGGTACAAGAGGAGTGTTGTTAACGCATACGTCGACCGTGCTCTCAGCCACAGCTCAGAATGGAAGCAAGTCGACGAAGAACTCTGTAGGGTAAGGCAGGTCCTAGTCAATAACGGCTTCTCCAATGGTTTCATCGAAGACATCATAAGAAGGAAAGTGAAAAGCCATGCAACCTCTGAAGAGACAACTAACACAACACCTATACCCCCTATTAGACTATTTTACAGGAACTTCTTTTCCACAGCTCATAAAACGGAGGAAAGGGTCCTGAAAGATATTGTTAATAGAAACGTTATCCCTACAGACAAAAATCAGAGGATACAACTGACGATTTACTATAAAACCAGAAAAACGGCCAGCCTACTCATGAGAAACTCTCCAGACACAAAACAGAACGCTTTAAAAGAGACTAATGTCGTCTATGCCTTCAAATGCCCACTTGGGGACTGTAAGCTCCAAAAAAAAACCAGTATATAGGCAAGACAACAACATCTCTTTCTAGGCGTTTAACGATGCATAAGCAACAGGGCTCCATTAAGGAACATATAATCTCTTCCCATAACCAAACCATCGCCAGAGAAATCCTAGTAAACAACACAGAAATCATCGATAGATACAGCGATAGCAGGCGGCTTGACGTTTGCGAGGCACTACACATCAAGAAGTCAACACCAGCAATCAACAGCCAATTATTGCACAACTATATTCTACCCACCTCAAGACTCCGCTCCAATATAGAAGCATCAAGAAATATGGACCAATAGGCTTTCTACAAACACTTCTATTCAATACCCATTGTTTCTGTTCTGTCTTGTGTTGATACTTTTAATACCCTATTAATATCCCCTCCTGTTCTGTCTTGTGTTAATGCCACATCACCCTTACCACCTCACTCAAATGTAGATATAAAATCAGAGATACGTTCTAATCAGTTGTGTATTTGTGAAGTCTTTGAAAATGTAATAAGTTTTACGAAACGCGCCCGTGTCGCGTCAGACTAGAAATAAAAATGAATTTTGGAGAAGTGATTTTTTATTTACCTCCAACAGTGAAGCGTAATGTACGAAAGATTGAGAAAATTCGTGTTAGAATTATTAATCTTACTTTTTCGGTCATATTTAATAATATATATACAGTATATATATATATATATATATATATATATATATATATATATATATATATATATATATATATATATATATATATATATATATATATATATATATATATATTGGTAGCAGTCTTTCCTGTAGACATATATTATTAAATATGACCGAAAAAGTAAGATTAATAATTCTAACACGAATTTTCTCTATCTTTCTTATGTTTCTTTTCACTGTTGATGGTAATTCAAAGATCAATTCTCCAAAATTCATTTTTATTTCTAGTCTGACGCGACACTTGAGCGCGTTTCGTAAAACGTATTACATTTTCAAACACTTTAGTTTACAACCACAACTGAAACTGAATAGAGCTTACACATCTTCGAGGTTTATATCTACATTTGGGTGAGGTGGATGAGGTGAAAAACGAACTTTCAACAATGGGTATTCAATAGGTATTAAATTCCAACACAAGACAGAACACGAAACAATGGGTATTGAATGGGTATTAATTTCAAACACAAGACAGAACACGAAACAATGGGTATTGAATGGAAGTAATTGTAGAAAGCTTATTGGTCCATATTTCTTGATGCTTCTATATTGGAGCGGAGTCTAGAAGTGGGTAGAATATAGTTGTGCATTAATTGGCTGTTGATTGCTGGTGTTGACTTCTTGATGTGTAGTGCCTCGCAGACGTCTAGCCGCCTGCTATCGCTGTATCTATCGATGATTTCTGTGTTGTTTGCTAAGATTAATCTTAGCAAACAACACAGAAATCAGAAATTGAGCTCTCATGCTACTGGTACTTTATATTTCTTTAGGAATATTGAATTCCACGAGTCTGGACCAGGGACTGAGTGCACGGGTATGTTGTCAATTTCTCTTTCAAAGTCTTACAAGTTCGTGTTAATACCTGTTATATTATCTGCAGCTTGGATGTCATTCATAAAGAAGCTGTCTGGATCTTCAACTTTCATGTTGTTTATTCGGGTGCTAAACAGTCTCATACTGGCTTTTTATCCTATAGATAGAGCTAGTACATACAATGCCTAAAGCCACTATTACGCAAAGCGTTTCGGGCAGGAAAAACACTAAGACTAAAACTTAATACTAATTGAGATTAAAGTATAAATTGTGTTGAGAAAATAAAAAAATAAAAAGAGGGGGAAATATGGCAGAAATAAAGCAAATATAAAATTTGGTCAACAAAAAGCATTGATTAAAATAGTAGACATGGGTTGACATTTCAGGGGTGAAGTAGGTAACATGGAGTTAATTAGGTAGTACTTAGTTTTTATATTAAACTGATTGAGAAGCGGGACCAAAGAGCCAAAGCTCAACCCCCGCAAGCACAACTGTGTACAGTAGCTAAGTTACCCCCCCCCCCCACTTACTGGCGACTGACAATGGCCACAGAACGCGGTACACAGTAGCTAATTAATACAATTAAGTGACCCCCACTTACCTAGTGCTGGATACTGTTCCGCCGCCAGTCATGCACACCCAAGTTTAACTAAGTATGTTGTAGTGAATATTGCGCACAATGGCGTAAAAAAATTTAATAATATTACTAAACAAAATATACTGGAGCATTGGCAAAGTTGGTCTGAGTTATGTTTTATTATCATTTAATAAAATCTTAAAGTTTTTATATAAGAAATTAAAGAAAATAAAATTATTTTCAAACCTTTATTAAAAATAGTTTTTATTTTATATATAATAAAATACTTTGTGAACAAAATGCATTTTTCTTTAATAATTTATATTTTAAATCAATATAAGTTATTTGTAAAATCTCTGCCGCTCACCTCGCACTACCAGGATCTTGTGGAAACTTGATTTTCTAGGCTTTAATGGGGTAACTTAAATGTTTACGTTCTTTTTGTATATTACAATACTGGATGGGTTACCCGGAGACGCGCAGGTCTCCCACACATGCCCTTGCACATCCCACAATCTCTCTTTACTCCCTGTAGCACATCCTTCCCATCTCACACACTTATTATATCCTCAACTACACAAGTGGGGGGGGGGGGGTGATAGATTTCATAGAACATTATTGGAAATTGTGAACATATCAATCAAATCAAATCACAACTGCCTACAGGATGGGTATGCGGTCCATTATTGCCTACAGGATGGGTATGGGATCATTTCCACCCACAGAATGTGTGTGGGGTCCATTACCACCCATAAGAATGGGTATGCAGGGAATCCACAAACCATCCCACAGGATGGGTATGGGGTCCACTACCACCCACAAGATGATTATGGGGTCCACTGCCACCCATAGGATGTGTATGGGGTCCACTACCACACACGTGATGAGGTCCAATACTAAGACCCCAGATCTATCCTGTTTGCAGTAGTGTACCCTATAGACAATCCAATGTAACATCGTTTTCTGTTCACTTTCCTGCTATCCATTCTCTTGAAATTTTTAAAGCACACACTATTGTATATAACGTTGATTGGCGAACCACCATTATTATATATATATATATATATTTTTTTAGATATACACAAGAGTTGTTACATTCTTCTACAGCCACTGTTACGCGTAGCGTTTCGGGCAGGTCCCTGGAATACGATCCCCGCCGCGAAGAATCGTTTTTACAACCAAGTACCCCTGTACTGTTGAGTTAAACAGAGGCTACAGTTAAGGATTTGCGCCCAGTAATTTTTTTTTTTATTTTATTTTATTTATTTATATACAAGAAGGTACATTGGGTTTGTGAGAATATATAGCATGGTACAGTAATTGCACTCTTGTAAAGCCACTAGTACTCGCAGCTTTTCTGGCAGGTCCTTAATCTAACAGATAATTTTTAGTAGGTAAATTCTATCAGAATTAATAAAATGATAACAAATACATTGCAAGAAAAAAAATGAGATGAGAGAAATTAGTAAGTATATTAAAGCACATTGGTATATTAAAGCTCTGATTGATTACATTAACAACTTGATTGGTAATTTAAACAAGATTAATAGACACCATACAGCAGATTGACAGTACATATAAGAAGACAGCAATGATCGCAATGATAAAGATGTTCAGATTGGGTACATAAAGATTGGGAGATTGGGTAGCAATAGATACAGTGCAATGTTAAAGCAAAAGGTAAAAAACTATGAAGATGAAATTAGGTACTTTTTAGTATTGTTTTTGAATGATGCAAAAGTTGGAATGCTTTTCAATTCATTAGGGAGTGAGTTCCATAGACTGGGTCCCTTTATTTGCATAGAGTGTTTACACAAATTAAGTTTGACTCTGGGGATATCAAAGAGATATTTATTTCTGGTGTGGTGATAATGGGTCCTATTACATCTGTCCAGAGAGAGTTTCAGAGCAGGATTTGCATTTAAGAACAGGGTTTTGTAAATGTAGTTGACACAAGAGAATTTATGGAGTGAGATTATGTTTAGCATGTTTAGGGAGTTAAACAAGGGGGCTGTGTGTTGCCTGAAAGCAGAATTTGTTATTATTCTGATAGCAGATTTTTGCTGGGTGATGATGGACTTGAGGTGGTTTGCAGTGGTTGAACCCCATACACAGATACCATAATTAAGATAAGGATAGATTAGTGCATAATATAGAGAGATGAGAGCAGAGTTAGGCACATAATATCTGATCTTGGAGAGTATACCAACAGTAAATCCTCCCCGGCCAGGATACGAACCCATGACAGAGCGCTCGCGGAACGCCAGGAAAGTGTCTTACCACTACACCACGGGGACTGTGAGTATATAATAACTAATAGTACTTATTATAATTATAAACCCCATACCAATCCTGTGGGCGGTAGTGGACCCAATATACTCATCCTGTTGGTGCTAGTGGACCACATGCCCATCCTGTGAGTGGTAATGGACCCCATACCCATCCTGTGGGAGGTAGTGAACCCATATCAAATCAAATCAAATCAAATGTTTATTCAGGTAAAAGTATATACATAGAGGATTAGTTACAAACATTAGTTACAAACATAATGTTGGATTAAAGATAGAGCTAGTACATACAATCATAGAGCTAGTACGCACAATCCGTCACAACTGCAAGAAAAATGACAGGTTGGATAACAAGAACTTTTCACACTAGAGATGCTATACCGATGATGACACTTTTCAAAACGCTTGTGCTCTCTAGAGTGGAGTACTGCTGCACAATGACAGCCCCTTTCAAAGCTGGAGAAATTGCCGACCTGGAGAGCGTGCAGAGATCCTTTACTGCTAGAATCCACTCAGTAAAACACCTAAACTATTGGGACCGACTAAAGAGCCTAAATCTGTACTCCCTTGAGCGCAGGCGGGAGAGATACATAATAATTTACACGTGGAAAATATTAGAGGGGCTGGTCCCAAACCTGCACACAGAAATAACATCACATGAGACCAGAAGACATGGCAGGATGTGCAGAATACCCCCGTTAAAAAGCGGAGGTGCATCAGGTACTCTGAGAGAGAATTCTATCAACATCAATGGCCCGAGACTGTTCAACTCGCTTCCGCTACACATAAGGGGCATAACTGGCAATCCCCTCACAGTGTTCAAGAGAGAACTGGATAAGCACCTCCAAAGGATACCTGATCAACCAGGCTGTGACTCATATGTCAGGCTGCGAGCAGCCGCGTCCAACAGCCTGGTTTATCAGTCCAGCAACCAGGAGGCCTGGTCGACGACCGGGCCGCGGGGACGCTAAGCCCCGGAAGCACCTCAAGGTAACCTCAAGGTAACAATACCTAAAGCCACTAGTACGCATAGCGTTTAGGGTAAGGTGAGGTGGGGTAAAAACACTTAGACTAAAACTTAACAGTAATTGAACTTAAAGTATAAATTGCGTTGAAAGAAAACAAATAAAAGATGAAAAAGGGGGGAACATGGTAGAAAATAGCCAATATACAAGTTGGTCAACAAACAGCATTGATTAAAAATAGTAAGACATAGGTTGACATTTAGGGGTAAGATAGGTTACATGGAGTTAATTAGGTAGTACTTAGTTTTCATCTTAAACTGGTTGAGAGAGGTACAGCCTTTGACATGATTGGGAAGGTCATTCCACATGACCATAATTATCCTGTAGGCAGTAGTGAACCCCATACCAATCCTGTGGGCGGTAGTGGACCCAATACCCATCCTGTGGATGTAATGGACTCATACCAATCCTGTGGGTGATACTGGACCCCCATTCCCATTATGTGGGTGCTAGTGGACCCCATGCCTATCCTGTGAGTGGTAATGGACCCCATACCCATCTTGTGGATGATATATATATATATATATATATATATATATATATATATATATATATATATATATATATATATATATATATATATATACATATATATATACATACATATATATATATTATTAAATATGACCGAAAAAGTAAGATTAATAATTCTAACACGAATTTTCTCGATCTTTCGTACGTTTCTTTTCACTGTTGGTGGTAATTCAAAAATCAGTTCTCCAAAATTCATTTTTATTTCTAGTCTGACGCGACACTTGAGCGTGTTTCGTAAAACTTATTACATTTTCAAAGACTTTAGTTTACTCATACACAACTCGCCAGAGAAATCCTAGTAAACAAAACAGAAATCATCGATAGATACAGCGATAGCAGGCGGCTTGACGTCTGCGAGGCACTACACATCAAGAAGTCAACACCAGCAATCAACAGCCAATTAATGCACAACTATATTCTACCCACCTCAAGACTCCGCTCATATAGAAGCATCAAGAAATATGGACCAATAGGCTTTCTACAATCACTTCCATTCAATACCCATTGTTTCGTGTTCTGTCTTATGTTTAGGAATTTATTACCCTATTAATACCACCTCACCCCATCCACCTCACTCAAATGTAGATATAAACAAATCGAAGATGAGTAAGTTCTATTCAGTTGTGTATGTGTAAACTAAAGTCTTTGAAAATGTAATAAGTTTTACGAAACGCGCTCAAGTGTCGCGTCAGACTAGAAATAAAAATGAATTTTGGAGAATTGATTTTTGAATTACCACCAACAGTGAAAAGAAACGTACGAAAGATCGAGAAAATTCGTGTTAGAATTATTAATCTTACTTTTTCGGTCATATTTAATAATATATGTCTACAGGAAAGACTGCTACCAATATTTATATATATATATATATATATGTATATATATATATATATATATATATATATATATATATATATATATATATATATATATATATATATATGTACATATATATATACATATATATATACATATATATATATACATATATATATATATATATATATATATATATATATATATATATATATATATATATATATATATATATATATATATATATATATATATATATATATATATATATATATGCCAACAGCGACTGCCCAGACAGGTACAAGAGGAGTGTTGTTAACGCATATGTCGACCGTGCTCTCAGCCACAGCTCAGAATGGAAGCAAGTCGACGAAGAACTCTGTAGGGTAAGGCAGGTCCTAGTCAACAACGGCTTCTCCAATGGTTTCGTCGAAGACATCATAAGAAGGAAAGTGAAACGCCATGCAACCTCTGAAGAGACAACTAACACAACACCTATACCCCCTATTAGACTATTTTACAGGAACTTCTTTTCCACAGCTCATAAAACGGAGGAAAGGGTCCTGAAAGATATTGTTAATAGAAACGTTATCCCTACAGACAAAAATCAGAGGATACAACTGACGATTTACTATAAAACCAGAAAAACGGCCAGCCTACTCATGAGAAACTCTCCAGACACAAAGCAGAACGCTTTAAAAGAGACCAACGTCGTCTATGCCTTCAAATGCCCTCTTGGGGACTGTAAGCTCCAAAAAACCCAGTATATAGGCAAGACAACAACATCTCTTTCTAGGCGTTTAGCGATGCATAAGCAACAGGGCTCCATTAAGGAACATATAATCTCTTCCCACAACCAAACCATCGCCAGAGAAATCCTAGTAAACAACACAGAAATCATCTATAGATACAGCGATAGCAGGCGGCTTGATGTTTGCGAGGCACTACACATTAAAAAGTCAACACCAGCAATCAACAGCCAATTAATGCACAACTATATTTTACCCACCTCAAGACTCCGCTCCAATATAGAAGCATCAAGAAATATGGACCAATAGGCTTTCTACAATCACTTCCATTCAATACCCATCGTTTCGTGTTCTGTCTTGTGTTGATGAATTTAATACCCTATTAAATACCACCTCACCCCATCCACCTCACTCAAATGTAGATATAAACAAATCGGAGATCAGGAGCAAGCCTAGGCCTCACTCTGAACCCTTCCAAGTGCGAAATAACCTCCACCAACCAGCACATAATAGAGCAAATAAAGGTTGTTTTGCCTGACATTCATACAACCAACCCTGAGGACAGCACACTCCTAGGTGCTCCTCTTGGAAGGAATGCCATCGACGGGGTCCTTGGTAAGAAGATCACTGACCTGAAGAGGATGAATGAGAGGATTGAAGACATCGATGCTCATGATGCACTTTACCTCATCACCAGATGCTTGTCCCTCCCCAGGCTGACCTACTTTCTAAGATGTTCGCTATCTTTCAACAATATTAAATTAGAAGAGTACGACAGCTTGCTGAAATCAACATTAGAAAAAGCCCTCAATCTTTCCCTCAGCGACTTACAGTGGAAACTGGCCTTCCTTCCTGTCAGACTCGGGGGCCTTGGCATGCGCACAGCAACACAAATTGCTGTACCAGCGTTCCTGTCCTCTTCAGTGGGGTCTGACAACTTGGTGAAGGAAATCCTACCTGAGCACCTAGTTCAACAGGCTGGGGTACATGATCCCAGTTTCACAGACTGCACAACCAAATGGGTCTCTCTCGCAGGACCAGCACCCCAACCACCGCCTTCTGAAGCCCATAAGCAATCCAGCTGGGATCGCCCCATTGCCGACCAAGAAGCTGTGACTTTGCTAGAAGCTGCGACAACACCACATGACACTGCCCGACTTAGAGCTGTAGCAGCTCCCCATGCAGGTGATTTCCTATTAGCAACCCCAATGTCAGCAACCGGCACCCGTCTCACACCGCAGGCCCTCCGAATTGCGTGGCTCTCCTCCTCGCTGCCCCAATCCACACCGAATACAGGTGTATTTGCGGCGAGGCAGAGGCCGACAGATACGGACGGATGGCCTTCTCTGCCAAAGGACAGGAGGATGGCATGCAAGACACGGCGAGGTCAATGACATTATTAAGAGAAGCCTTACCACAGCCAGTTGTCTAGCAGAGAGAGAGCCCCGTTACCTAATGTCCCGCAACTCTGATGAGCCTGTCGGTCGCCCTGACGGAATCACGGTGAACCCCTGGAAGAATGGTAGACAGTTGGTGTGGGACTACACATGCGTTTCAACTTTAGCCAATACCTATGTTGACTTCAGTGCTACACAAGCAGGAGGAGCTGCCAATCACCGGGAAGCGGCCAAGTCACGTAAATACAGAGACCTTGAGCACCACTACAATTTTGTCCCCATTGCCTCAGAGACACTTGGTGCCTGGGGTAAAAGTGATGCTAGCTTTTTGAAGGAGTTGGGGTCTAAGCTAATCGAAACAACTAGAGACCCTAGAGCTGCCAGTTTTCTTTTTCAGCGCCTTAGTGTGGCAATCCAGAGAGGAAATGCTCACTGCATCCATGGTTCCTGCCCACCATCTGAGGAGCTGGAAGAGCTGTACAACTTGTGACAAGCAGCCTTGCACCCTGCATGTAATCAATATTGTAACTTTTTTTGTGTAATGACATTTTCAAATAAAGTTAGATAAATATACACACATACCAAAAGAATAGGGGTGGTAGGAGAAGAAAATATCAAAGTGTTCAGTGAGGATCCACAAGGTCTTCTCTGAGTACTCTTTATTTTCTTCTCCGAGGCTATGGGTCCCTACACTTGCACCAGAGGTGGTACCCCTTCTAGGTTTAAAAAAAAATATATATATACATATATATATATATATATATATATATATATATATATATATATATATATATATATATATATATATATATATATATATATATATATATATATATTAGTATATTTTGGTAGCAGTCTTTCCTGTAGACATATATTATTAAATATGACCGAAAAAGTAAGATTAATAATTCTAACACGAATTTTCTCAATATTTCGTACATTCCTTTTCACTGTTGGAGGTAAATCAAAAATCAATTCTCCAAAATTCATTTTTATTTCTAGTCTGACGCGACACGAGCGCGTTTCGTAAAACTTATTACATTTTCAAAGACTTTAGTTGACAAATACACAACTGAATAGAACTTACGCATCTCCGATTTTATATCTACATTTGAGTGAGGTGGATGGGGTGAGGTGGCATTAATAGGGTATTAATTTCATCAACACAAGACAGAACAAGAGGTGGTATTAATTTCATCAACACAAGACAGAACACGAAACAATGGGTATTGAATAGAAGTGTTTGTAGAAAGCCTATTGGTCCATATTTCTTGATGCTTCTATATTGGAGCGGAGTCTTGAGGTGGGTAGAATATAGTTGTGCATTAATTGGCTGTTGATTGCTGGTGTTGACTTCTTGATGTGTAGTGCCTGGCAAACGTCAAGCCGCCTGCTATCGCTGTATCTATCGATGATTTCTGTGTTGTTTACTAGGATTTCTCTGGCGATGGTTTGGTTGTGGGAAGAGATTATATGTTCCTTAATGGAGCCCTGTTGCTTATGCATCGTTAAACGCCTAGAAAGAGATGTTGTTGTCTTGCCTATATACTAGATTTTTTGGAGCTTACAGTCCCCAAGAGGGCATTTGAAGGCATAGACGACGTTAGTCTCTTTTAAAGCGTTCTGTTTTGTGTCTGGAGAGTTTCTCATGAGTAGGCTGGCCGTTTTTCTGGTTTTATAGTAAATCGTCAGTTGTATCCTCTGATTTTTGTCTGTAGGGATAACGTTTCTATTAACAATATCTTTCAGGACCCTTTCCTCCGTTTTATGAGCTGTGGAAAAGAAGTTCCTGTAAAATAGTCTAATAGGGGGTATAGGTGTTGTGTTAGTTGTCTCTTCAGAGGTTGCATGGCGTTTCACTTTCCTTCTTATGATGTCTTCGACGATACCATTGGAGAAGCCGTTGTTGACTAGGACCTGCCTTACCCTACAAAGTTCTTCGTCGACTTGCTTCCATTCTGAGCTGTGGCTGAGAGCACGGTCGACATACGCGTTAACAACACTCCTCTTGTACCTGTCTGGGCAGTCGCTGTTGGCATTTAGGCACATTCCTATGTTCGTTTCCTTAGTGTAGACTGCAGTGTGGAAACCTCCGCTCTTTTCCATGACTGTTACATCTAGAAAGGGCAGCTTCCCATCCTTTTCCATCTCATAAGTGAAACGCAACACGGAACTCTGCTCAAATGCCTCCTTCAGCTCCTGCAGATGTCTGACATCAGGTACCTGTGTAAAAATGTCGTCAACATACCTGCAGTATATGGCCGGTTTCAAGTTCATGTCGACTAAGACTTTTTGCTCGATGGTATCCATGTAGAAGTTTGCAAACAGGACACCTAGGGGAGAACCCATGGCGACCCCATCTACTTGCTTATACATGTGCCCATCCGGGCTCAAGAAGGGTGCCTCTTTAGTACAAGCTTGGAGTAGTTTCCTCAGAATATTTTCTGGTATGTCAAGAGGAGTACAGGCTGGATCACGATACACTCTGTCGGCTATCATCCCGATTGTCTCGTCCACAGGTACGTTGGTAAACAGCGATTCTACGTCCAACGAGGCTCTTATCCCTGTGGCCCGTGTGCACCGCAGTAAGTCAACAAATTCCTTTGGAGACTTCAGGCTGAAGGCGCAAGGAACATAAGGAGTCAGCAGGCCGTTGAGTCGCTTCGCCAGTCTGTACGTGGATGTGGGTATCTGGCTAATGATTGGCGACTCAACGGCCTCCTGACTCCTTATTTATACATATATATATATATATATATATATATATATATATATATATATATATATATATATATATATATATATATATATATATATATATATATATATATATATATATATATGTATATATATATCCTACCTGTATATATTGTATCCTATATATATTGTACCCTATATGTAACTCCTTTTTTGTAACCATGTTCAAATAAAACAAATATATATGTGTACATACAAAAGAATGTGGGTGGTAGGAGAAGATTATATTAGTGTTCAGTGAGAAACCACAAGGTCTCCTCTGAATACTTTTTATTTTCTTCTCCGAGGCTATGGGTCCCCACATTGGCACCAGAGGTGGTACCCTCACAATATATATATATATATATATATATATATATATATATATATATATATATATATATATATATATATATATATATATATATATATATATATATATATATATATATAATATATATATATATATATATATATATATATATATATATATATATATATATATATATATATATATATATATACACACCTATGTACACCTCGTGGCCCGGGTGCCCACCAGGGTAGGGGCGAAGCAGTGCCCCTAGGGACCACGCCTAGGGCAAGCAAGCCACTGAGAGTCTGGCCATATGGGCGACGTACACCACTAGATGTGGCGCCGCCCGCCCTCGGGCGTTAAGCACGGTACTGTGGGCGGAAAAGGACCCCGCCGTACAGCCCGCACAGCTATCGCCCTAGAGAGGGGCAAATGGACCTGGGAGGAAGCTAGCTAGTGCGTGCAACACGCACCACAAGGGACACGGAGCTGGGCACACGCCAAACACAGGGTACAACCCTAACTAAACAGGGCGCCCCACACGCTGAGCGTGGTGGGAAAAATATGGACAGACTGTACCTTGGGACGTCGTTAGATGGGCAGGCCACCCCTGGCGGGCTGCTCTGAGACGGGCCAACGACGACAACTTCAATCAATCAGGAGTCTCGTGTGGGCCGCCCTTGTAGGCGACATGACCGGCGTGGAAGGCTATAAGTTAAAAGTGAGTATAGGCTTCTAAGGTACTTTTCACCGAAGCCCACGTGTAACAGGATGGCGGAGGAGCGTTTTTGTATGTGGAGCGGCTGCAGGTGACGGTGAAACAGAGGTCGCCGAGTTTGCAGCGCTCCATATAAGTATACCCCACTCGGTGTAGGCGCGCAGCTTAGTCGTAATTAGACACAACTAATAGAATTACGTTTTCTTCTTCGCAGAAAACCCATTGCTTTTGGGAAAAGCAGTGGCTATATCTTATAGTACTCAGGTATATCATTCGTTGCACAGGGACTCTCACTCCCTTTCCACAGCATGTCAAGGCCTTCAGAGGTTGTAATCTCTTCCGACATTGGTCCAACAGTCTGTTCATCTCAGCTTCCAAGCTCTCATGGGTATATCCAACATATACAAAACAAACGAATACAAATATATATTCAGGTAAAGTACATACATACAAGGTGAGATACAAAAGTTGAGGGATTTATAGATAGAGCTAGTACATACAATGACTAAAGCCACTATTACACAAAGCGTTTCGGGCAGGAAAAACACTAAGACTAAAACTTAATACTAATTGAGATTAAAGTATAAATTTTGTTGAGAAAAAATAAGAAAAAAATGAAAAAGAGGGGGGGGAAACATGGCAGAAAAAAAGCAAAAATACAATTTGGTCAATAAACAGCATTGTTTAAAACCGTAGACATGGGTTGACATTTAGGGGTGAGGCAGGTACGTTACATTGAGTTGATTAGGTAGTACTTATTTTTTATCTTAAACTGCTTGGGAGAGGCCGGTACAGTCTTTAACATAATTGGGAAGGTCATTCCACATTCGAGGTCCCTTGGTGTGTAAAGCATTTCTAGTTTGACTAAGTCGTACTCTTGGAATATCAAATAGGTATTTGTTTCTGGTGTGGTGCTCATGGGATCTGTTACAACCTTCTAGGAAGCTTTTAGGGTCAGGATTGACATTACAGTTCAGCGTTTTATATATATAAAATACACATGAGAGGATGTGCAGTGACTTAATATCTAACATATTCAGAGATTTGAATAAGGGCACCGAGTGATGTCTGGGGCCAGAGCTAGATATTGTCCTAATAGCAGCTTTGTGTTGAGTAATTAGAGGACGTAAATGATTTTGGGTAGTAGAACCCCAAGCACAAATACCATAGTTGAGATAAGGATAAATGAGAGAGTAATAGAGTGTCACCAGAGCACGGTGAGGTACATAATATCTGATCTTAGAAAGAATGCCAACAGTTTTTGAAACTTTTTTTGATATATTTTTTTTTTTTTTGAGATATATACAAGAGTTGTTACATTCTTGTACAGCCACTAGTACGCGTAGCGTTTCGGGCAGGTCCTTAATCCTATGGTCCCTGGAATACGATCCCCTGCCGCGAAGAATCGTTTTTTCATCCAAGTACACATTTTACTGTTGCGTTAAACAGAGGCTACAGTTAAGGAATTGCGCCCAGTAAATCCTCCCCGGCCAGGATACGAACCCATGACATAGCGCTCGCGGAACGCCAGGCGAGTGTCTTACCACTACACCACGGAGACTGCTAAATTTAGAATGTTTAGAATATTTAGAATGTGTCCCTGGAAATTCAGCTTGCGGTCAATGAGAACGCCAAGGAATTTGCCATCTACATTGTTACAAATTTGGGTATTGTTAATCCTGAGATTTATTTGAATTGAGGATTTATTACCAAACAAAATATAGAAAGTTTTGTCATTGTTAACGGTGAGTTTGTTGGCAGTTAGCCAAAGATGGACTTTCTCTAGCTCAGTATTTACTGTGGCATTTAGAGCAAGGGGGTCAGGACTGGAGTAAATGAAGGTTATGCCGTCAGCATATAGAATTGGTTTGAGGTGTTGGGAGGCATTTGGAAGGTCATTAATGTAGATGAGAAAGAGGAGAGAGCCAAGTATGCTGCCCTGGGGAACACCAGTGTTGATGGGTAGGGTGGGAGAAATTGTATTATTCACAGAAACATACTGGAGCTTGTCAGTAAGGTAAGACTTAAGGTACTGCAGGGAGTGACCTCTGACTCCATAATGTTGTAATTTAAGAAGAAGGGTTTGGTGGTTGACAGTGTCAAAAGCCTTACGCAGGCCCACAAATAACCCAATAAGGAACTCATTTTTACCAAGAGCTGCATGTATCAAGTTAATCATACAAATAAGTGCATCGTTAGTGCTTTTTTTGGGGTCTGAAGCCATATTGACAAGAGCTAAGACAAGACAAGAGCTATTGTGTTTGGCTAGATAAGAGTAAAGCTGCTTGTAGATAAGTTTTTCAAATATTTTAGACAAGTTTGGCAGAATTGATATAGGTCTGAAGTTGTTAACATCAGTGGGATCACCACATTTGTGGACAGGGGTTACTTTCGCTTTTTTTTTAGAATATCTGGAAAGGTTTGGAGTTCAAGTGACTTGTTGAAGAGCAATGCAATGGCAGGAGCTAAAAATCTGGAGGCTTTTTTGTATATAAGAGTTGGTATCTCCTCAAGGGACTTGGTTTTAAAGGAAAGGATTATGTCATTATACTTTTTCCTCTGAGGAACCCGAAAAAATTACTAGACAGCTGGTCACCTATTATATATAAAAGTCTATTTAAAATGATCCTCTCCATCATTTTACAAAAACACAAGGTTAAGATCACAGGTCTGTACTCTCCATTGGCTTTAGGGATAGGGATGATCATAGCTTTTTTTCCATTTACTGGGAATACTGCCCTCTTTATAACTTATATTAAAGAGGTCTAACAGTGGGCTTTCCGTCATAATGGCAAGTTCATTAAGTATTTCATAAGTTACTCCGTCCTCCTCAGGGGCGGTAGATTTCCCAACTTTAATCGCCGTTATTAGTTCTTCACTGGTAATACCTGTGCAAGTGACATCACCACTGTTACCTGCTGTAAGTATAAAATCTTTTCTTAGATCTTTCCAAGAATCTAATGACTCTCTCGTTACAACGGGTAATGTAATAAGTTTGGCAGCTTCCGCCCATTTATTTACGAGACCATTTGCAATTCCTTGCGGATCAGGATGTACAACAAAAGTATGCTTTTTATCCCTTACTTTATTTACGTCTTGCCAGATTTCTTTCAAGTTTCTGTTACTCCCAACTTTCTCTGCAAACTCCTGCCAATAAATAATAAATAATAATAATAAATAAATGTTTATTCAGGTAAGGTACGTACATACAAAAGATTTTACATAAATTGATTGATTTATAGATAGAGCTAGTACATACAATGCCTAAAGCCACTATTACGCAAAGCGTTTCGGGCAGGAAAAACATTAATGACTAAAACTTAATACTAATTGAGTATAAAGAATAAAATGTGTTGAGAACAAATAAAAATAAAGATAAAAAGGGTGGGGGGGGGGAACATGGCTGAAAAAGCAGCACAAATACAAATACTTGCTCCTAATTTCCTTTCTCTTCTTTCCACACAGCCTAGCAACTGCCAGTAAAGCATTCTTCACTTCCTCAGTCCTACCATTCCTATTCCTATTCATGTGAGTTCTCCTCATTGTTAAAGTAGGTACTTTAAAGTAATATTTAAGGGTTATCAACAAGTACATTATAGCCTAATTTGCGGATTATTTCGAAGGATAATGCAGTAAAATATGCGTTCAATATATTAATAGTTAATTATAGTTAGGGAATGACATGGTGGAGGCAGACTTCGTACAGAGTTTCAGATGTACATATGATAGAGCCTAGTAGGCTCAGGAACATGTACACCAGTTGATAGACAATTAATTGAGACGTGGGGCCAAAGAGCCAAAGCCCAACCTCCACAAGCACAACTATTGCCCGAATCGCTATGCGTACTAGTGGCTTTAGGTATTGTATGTACTATCTCTAAATCCAACATTATGTATGTATCTCAATGTATGTACCTTTACCTAAATAAAAAATCTAAATATAAATATAAATCTAACTAGGTGAGTACTCGCCGAAGACTTACAAGCCAAAGAAATCCTCAAGAAGAATAGGGAACCTTTGATAAGCCGCCGGCTTCATGTCCCCGTCGAGGCCATTAGAGAATGGGCCTCAGGTAATTTCATGTAAACTTCAGGTAAATTCTGATAAAAATCATGAACAAAAAGTTAAATTTAGGTAAAATTCTTGAAAAATTCAGGTAAAATTCAGGTAAAATTAGGTAAAATCAGGTAAATTCAGGTAGAATCAGGCAAATTGAGGTAAAAATTTCAGGTAAATTGAGGTAAAATTTTCAGGTAAATATGAAGAGTGTACGATAAGACGGTGCCGGGTGTACGAAGGTGTTAGCCTTCACCACAACAACACCGTCTCCCGTCTGTAGGCCCCCAGCGGTCCATAGAATTACTCCAATCACCCCAAATCAGGCCAAAACTACCCAAATCGTCCTAGCATTACGTAAGTAATGAAGAAATATGGCATATTTACTTACTATAATGTTGGTGCTACACATAGAACATGATCAAACCTATTTTTACTCTGAAATAATCTAATTTCATAACGAAATTAGACGTAAATATGTGAGAGGTGACGCCATAGGAAGTCGACGGTCCAAGCGACAATTGTGTGGAGCGACTTATCCAAGAAATATGGTCGCCAGGAGAGTGTTTGCTGCCATATCAGCCTCCTGTACACAGTGATCCAGTCCTTTTCGTTCATTGAACACCGAACCCTACACGCCCTCTGATATATTGCTTAATTAACAAATATTCACAAATAAAGATTATATTTGTATATGTTATCAGAAAGGCAGATATAAAATAGTTTTTGTGAATCCATCACAGAGATTATACCTTATTAGAGAGGAAAAATATTCATACTTTAAACAAGGCTTCATGGCCGACGCTCTCCTTACCGATATTGGAACTATGACCTTCCGAAGATCAATGTTAATTTAATCTAGATATTGTAATAAACGAAGTTTTCTATATCATCATAAAGACATAAATATAAGCTGCATGTTAATACTTTGGCATAAATATAACTGAATTGAAAGTTAAGATATATGCCTTTTTATAGTTACTTGATGGCTCGCTCAGGGAGTGTGAAGGCCTCCACACAAGCCAATCAATTTTATAATTACTTTGCATATATGCAAAGTAACGCCATAGGTCTTTATGTCAGAATAAAGCCATGTAGACGATAATGTAACTACATTTCAAGGAAAACATATCTCAATATAATTATTAAATGAATGCAAAGTTATGGTTAAATAAATAGCCAATACCACACAATCGCCGGTGTCCGGACACATGAATAGTTGCATTAGGTGAAAGGAAATGTACCCAACCATTTCCATTTACCCAACCAGTTTGTGCACCCTATACTCATCCTCTGTGCGGTAATTTATTGTGCATCCCATACTCATCTTGTTACCAGTAGTTTGTGCAACCCATACTCATCCTGTGACCCGTAATTTATTGTGCATCCCATACTCATCCTGTTACCGGTAGTTTGTGCAGCCCATACCCATCCTGTGACCTGTAATTTATTGTGCAACCCATACTTATCCTGTGACCTGTAGTTTATTGTGCAGCTAATACTCATTCTGTGAGTCATAGGACATTGCGCAACCCTTTCTCATCGTGTGAATCTTTGTTTACTTTGCTCTCCATATTCATCCTCTGCGCGATAGTTTCTTGTGCAACCCATACCCATGATGTGAGTGGTAGTTTATTGTGTACCCTATATTCATCCTGTGAGTATTGGGTACACAATTCTTGTTTGGATTCTTGAAATGTTATTTGTCTATTTGTAGTCACAGTATTTGTGCGCCCCTTGAGGGACTTGAATTAGAGGGGGGTTGAAATAGCCTAAGCTACTCTATCCCTTTGAGATGTATTTATTGCTTATCTCAATAAACATACTTGAACTTGAACTTGGGTACACAATGAGTTCATTTGTACTCCATACTCATCATCAAGAAGTGTATTTTACCAGCATTGTAATATAAATTAAGAATAAAAGCTTAACTGGATTACGGACCCATAATCAAAATAAGAGTCATCACTAATTATCATGACAAATTCTCTAGGCTACACTTCCGCCTTCGACAAGCTGCCGCCGGATGTGGGTATAGTTTATTGTACACCCCCGCACCCCCAGTCCTGGAAGGGCGGGCATTGGGATGTGGACATGTGTACCATTATACCCCCCCCCCCCCACACACACACACACTCGATCCTCTCCTGTTAATAATAATACTAATAATAATAAAAATTAAAAATAATGACGTTAATAAATATTATAATTAAAACACTTACTGTAATACCCTAGTGCTTGAATGAAGGTGAAGGAAAGACCCAATAAATGTGTAAGTGTATTAAAAACCAAATTTTCGTTGGGTGAGCTGGCAGGTGAGCACCACCTGCCAGCTCACCCAGTAATGAACATCACCTGCACACTGCACCGAACCACTTGCCAGCAGGTGCAGAAGTACGATGGAGAGAGCAAAGTATACAATATTTCAAGTATAATATTAAAGATATATTTAGGATTTAATGTTTTCCTATAAAGTTTCAATAATACCTTTATTTGATTTTTTATATTATTTTCTACCACAGACGTGGCCACACATTAACAATGCTAACCAGCATATATACATTTTCTTCAGTCCGCCATGGACTCTAACCCTTTCCACTACCGCCCACAAGATGGGTATAGGGTGCATAATATAAGAACTAAACTAACTAACTCCATTGATAGGGTTAGAGATTTGTTAAACATATAGTTCAGGGATTTATTGAACAATCAACCACATAAGGTGATTGTAGTGTTTTTAAAATGCTAGGCTAAGCTACATACGTAAATACATAAATACACAGATTTACGTATGCCCTACATAAAGTGTTCGATGTGTCTTTTACATAGTGTCATTAACGTGCATTTACAAAGGTGAAATTGAATTCTGACCAGCTTCCACATATACTTTATACACATACATATACACACACAGACGTATGCGTACATATACATATATATACATACATATATACACACATACATACACATATATTTGTCTCTTTTGCTCTGACAAGGTGAGATAACTGATAGAGAAACTAGTGTGCAATTAAGCACTTAATCACTGAAGGTGATTAAGGTGCTTTCACAAGCTCAGGTTATAGAGTTACATCACATACATTCATTGTATAATTGATACGTTACATGGTCAATCTAGGGTACAAGTTCAATATATCATCAAGTGTTCCAGTACTCAAATAGTAATTACACAGTTTAGCATAGCGCTTCATTCATGTATGTACGAGAGAAGATTGTTCAAATATATTACATGCACATACGGTACATCGTCCACCTTCTTCTACAGAACCGTCGGTATAGCACTGATACACATCGTTACCCATACTCTGAGTACTTTCAGTGATGCTTCACAGTGTTAACTGTTTTAATAATGTAGAGTGTACATTATCTTTCTTGGGTGCATTTACAAAATCAACTGCTAGATCCAAGTTATCCCATGGAGTAATTGGTTGATTAATCGTTAATTGAGTTGGGTACATATTTAATATTTTGATGGAGTTGGCTACCTTGTAGAACCAAAATGCATTCACGCCGAAAACTGTGCTAATAGACAAAATTATGTTAGAGATATGGGTCTATAATTATCTGAGTGTGCTTTGGGGATGGGAACAATGACACTGTCCAATCATCAGGTAATACTCCTTCACTTAAACTCATTCTGTACAACACTAAAAGTGGATTACCTGGTACTTGTGAGACTAATCTCAGTAAACTGTAAGTAATACCGTCCTCTTCAGGAGCAGTTGACTTATTTGATTGTGCTACACAGCCTTCCCGGCTTGGTGCCTTCTTTGGTAATTACTTATCAAAGGCAGCTCCATACGAGGAGCTGCCTCGTATGGGCCAATAAGTCTTTTGCAGTTACCTTCATTCTTATGTTCTTACTTACATTTACTGAACTTTATCATCATCATCATTTACAGAAAGAAATTAACATAAAAAGTAGTCATTTTAATACACAAAACAGAAGTAGATATTATGTAAATTATGATGCAGGATAGGATCACTATTAAGAACTTAATTATAAACCACAATATGTTTTATATCGTCAGAAATTCTGAAACATACCATATATTTTCAAATATTTATAATTAAAGTATTTATTTAGGAAATAAGTATTTTAGTTACCCTAGTTAGCTCTGAGAACACACATTGTTGCAGCAAGAATTTCTTCCCACTAATCTGAGCGATGCTAATGACCCATTGGACAAGTCATGAACAACAATCAACTACAGCACCATCTATGTCAGAAGATATTCAAAATATTCTTGATGTCATTCAAATTGTCAATACGAGAACAGAATACATAAGAGTTACAGTTTAGTGATGTCAAAGGAATCATATTGACTGACCGAGCCCCATTGTAAATATCCGTGGCTTCCTGACCATAAAGGTACCGCCGCGGATAAGGGTAAGGAGGGTACCGTCGAGGGTAAGACACCGGATGTACCCCATATACAAGCCACACTAGCTATTAGTTCATATAAGCTGACAACTTACCCAAATAAACATTACTTCCTAATTATATATATATATATATATATATATATATATATATATATATATATATATTATGTAAATTATGATGCAGGATAGGATCACTATTAAGAATTTAATTATAAACCACAATATGTTTATATATATATCCTACTCACACTCATCCTAGCACAGTAATTTATTGTGCAACCCATACCCATCCTGTTACCAATAGTTTGTGCAACCCATGCTCATCCTGTTACCTTCAGTTTATTGTGAAACCCATACTCATCCTATGAATGGTAATTTATTATGCACCTCATACTCATCCTGTGAGTCATAGGACATTGTGGAACCCTTTCTCATCGTGTGAATCTTTGTTTACTTTGCTTTCCATACTCTGCTCTCCGATAGTTTCTTGTGCAACCCATACCCATGATGTGAGTGGTAGTTT
This sequence comes from Procambarus clarkii, assembly GCF_040958095.1. Lineage (NCBI taxonomy): Eukaryota > Metazoa > Arthropoda > Malacostraca > Decapoda > Cambaridae > Procambarus > Procambarus clarkii. The sequence continues at coordinate 2,581,529 of NW_027189136.1, forward strand.
ATTGTGTACCCTATACTCATCCTGTGAGTATAGGGTACACAATGAGTTCATTTGTACTCCATACTCATCAAGAAGTGTATTTTACCAGCATTGTAATATAAATTAAGAATAAAGGCATAATCTTATTATGTACCCATAATAAAAATAAGAGCCATCACACTATAATTTTCATGACAAACGGCCTTGACTCTACTTCCGCCTTCGACAAGCTGCTGCCGGAGGTGGGTATAGTTTATTGTACACTCCCGCACCCCCAGTCCTGGGAAGAGGGGCATTCGAATGTGGACATATGAACCATTACCCCCAACCCTTCCCTGTTAATAATAATTGAAACACTACACTACACACTATATGTTCATTTAATATTTCAAGTATAAGAATCAAGATATATTTAGGATTTAACGATTTAACATTGTCTCAATCATACCTTTATTGCACTTTATCATCATTATTTACAGAAAGAAATTAACATAAAAATGTAGTTAATTTTAACATACAAAACCGAATTTGAACATTGTTAATTTTGATGCAGGATCACTATTAATAAGAACTTAATTATAAACCACAATATGTTGTGTATCATCAGAAATTTGGAAACATAAGATATATTAAAATAATAGTAGTAGGCATCCTTCAGTCTCGGGAGACTATGGAGTTGCGCCCTAGTTGTCAATCCTGGTGCAGCGTCTGGTGTGACTGATGAGGCCAATCCGAGAGTGGCGGTCCATCCCACACCGAGCACAAACGAAGTCCGATTCTGGTCTGTCTTCCTGGTTACCGGCTTTCCTTCTCTGTCTCTTTGCCTCCGATTCCTTGGCAAGTGACTCCTCGAACTTGGAGAGACCTCGTTGAACAGACTGCCTCCAGGCTGAACGGTCTGCAGCCAGTGTCTCCCATATAGCAAGATCGACATCCATGGCTTTCAGGTCCCTTTTGCATACGTCTTTGTACCGTAGCTGGGGCTTGCGTACTGGACGCTTTCCCTGCCTCAGCTCTCCATACAGGAGATCCTTGGGGATCCTGCCGTCGCCCATTCGCACAACGTGCCCGAGCCAGCGCATTCGTCTCTGTTTCAGCATTGTGTACATGCTGGTGATTCTTGCTCTCCCCAAGACGTTGTTGTTTGTCACCTTGTCCTGCCAGGTGATGTCCAAGATGTGTCTAAGGCAGCGCATGTGGCAGCGCATATATTATTAAAATAATATATATATATATATATATATATATATATATATATATATATATATATATATATATATATATATATATATATATATATATATATATATATATATATATATATATATATATATATATATATATATATATATATATATATATATATATATATATATTAGTATATTTTGGTAGCAGTCTTTCCTGTAGACATATATTATTAAATATGACCGAAAAAGTAAGATTAATAATTCTAACACGAATTTTCTCAATCTTTCGTACATTTCTTTTCACTGTTGGAGGTAAATCAAAAATCAATTCTCCAAAATTCATTTTTATTTCTAGTCTGACGCGACACGAGCGCGTTTCGTAAAACTTATTACATTTTCAAAGACTTTAGTTCACAAATACACAACTGAATAGAACTTACGCATCTCCGATTTTATATCTACATTTGAGTGAGGTGGAAGGGGTGATGTGGCATTAACACAAGACAGAACAAGATGTGGCATTAATAGGGTATTAATTTCATCAACACAAGACAGAACAAGAAGTGGTATTAATAGGGTATTAATTTCATCAACACAAGACAGAACACGAAACAATGGATATTGAATAGAAGTGTTTGTAGAAAGCCTATTGGTCCATATTTCTTGATGCTTCTATATTGGAGCGGAGTCTTGAGGTGGGTAGAATATAGTTGTGCAATAATTGGCTGTTGATTGCTGGTGTTGACTTCTTGATGTGTAGTGCCTCGCAAACGTCAAGCCGCCTGCTATCGCTGTATCTATCGATGATTTCTGTGTTGTTTACTAGGATTTCTCTGGCGATGGTTTGGTTGTGGGAAGAGATTATATGTTCCTTAATGGAGCCCTGTTGCTTATGTATCGTTAAACGCCTAGAAAGAGATGTTGTTGTCTTGCCTATATACTGGGTATTTTGGAGCTTACAGTCCCCAAGAGGGCATTTGAAGGCATAGACGACGTTAGTCTCTTTTAAAGCGTTCTGTTTTGTGTCTGGAGAGTTTCTCATGAGTAGGCTGGCCGTTTTTCTGGTTTTATAGTAAATCGTCAGTTGTATCCTCTGATTTTTGTCTGTAGGGATAACGTTTCTATTAACAATATCTTTCAGGACCCTTTCCTCCGTTTTATGAGCTGTGGAAAAGAAGTTCCTGTAAAATAGTCTAAAAGGGGGTATAGGTGTTGTGTTAGTTGTCTCTTCAGAGGTTGCATGGCTTTTCACTTTCCTTCTTATGATGTCTTCGACGAAACCATTGGAGAAGCCGTTATTGACTAGGACCTGCCTTACCCTACAGAGTTCTTCGTCGACTTGCTTCCATTCTGAGCTGTGGCTGAGAGCACGGTCGACATATGCGTTAACAACACTCCTCTTGTACCTGTCTGGGCAGTCGCTGTTGGCATTTAGGCACATTCCTATGTTTGTTTCCTTAGTGTAGACTGCAGTGTGGAAACCTCCGCCCTTTTCCTTGACTGTTACATCTAGAAAGGGCAGCTTCCCATCCTTTTCCATCTCGTAAGTGAAACGCAGCACGGAACTCTGCTCAAATGCCTCCTTCAGCTCCTGCAGATGTCTGACATCAGGTACCTGTGTAAAAATGTCGTCAACATACCTGCAGTATATGGCCGGTTTCAAGTTCATGTCGACTAAGACTTTTTGCTCGATGGTACCCATGTAGAAGTTTGCAAACAGGACACCTAGGGGAGAACCCATGGCGACCCCATCTACTTGCTTATACATGTGCCCATCCGGGCTCAAAAAGGGTGCCTCTTTAGTACAAGCTTGGAGTAGTTTCCTCAGAATATTTTCTGGAATGTCAAGAGGAGTACAGGCTGGATCACGATACACTCTGTCGGCTATCATTCCGATTGTCTCGTCCACAGGTACGTTGGTAAACAGCGATTCTACGTCCAACGAGGCTCTTATCCCTGTGGCCCGTGTAATAAGATAATAAGATAAAATGTAATAAGTTTTACGAAACGCGCTCGTGTCGCGTCAGACTAGAAATAAAAATGAATTTTGGAGAATTGATTTTTGATTTACCTCCAACAGTGAAAAGAAATGTACGAAAGATTGAGAAAATTCGTGTTAGAATTATTAATCTTACTTTTTCGGTCATATTTAATAATATATATATATATATATATATATATATATATATATATATATATATATATATATATATATATATATATATATATATATATTTATATATATATATATATTTATATATATATATATATATATATATATATATATATATATATATATATATATATATATATATTTATATATATATATATATTTATATATATATATATATATATATATATATATATATATATATATATATATATATATATATATATTTATATATATATATATATTTATATATATATATATATATATATATATATATATATATATATATATATATATATATATATATATATATATATATATATATATATATATATATATATATATATATATCTAAATGGAAATTTAGCACATTTAAATAATGTTATTAAGCTTAAGAATAAATTACATAAGATTAACATAGTAAAATGACTGGGATACAGATGGATGTGTGTGTGGCTCAGTTTTGATTCCCTCTTTGAGACTACATTTCAAATTGTCCCTAACATATATGGCTACTCCACCTCCTCGTCTAATATATCTATCTGTGTGAAATAGTTTAAATCCATTTATTTGATATTCAGCTAATAGTTCTCTATTTTCTACATTCATCCACGTTTCGGTAAGTGCAATAATATCTATTTTTTCTGTGCAGACATGAGCATTTAATTCGTTAATTTTATTTCTTAGACTTCTACTATTAGTGTAATATACCCTAAGTGAATTGTTTTTTTGAGGCCCTTCTCTTTCCCCTGATCATTTTGCCAATTCCTTTCTCCCACAAACACATACTTTTATTACCTCCTTCCTCCAAATCAATTCCCATACCTCTATCTACTAACAGTTTAAACCCAAACAAACACCTCTAACCACTTCTTCCAACGAGTTCGCAACAGCAACAACCCCAGCTCTCGATAGATGCACCCCATCACGAGCATACATTTCATTTCCTCCATAGAAGTGTTCCCAGTTGTCTATGAAATATATTGCATTTGATTTGCAATATCTTTCCAGCCGGCAATTGACACCAAGTGCCCTCGACATCCATTCATTTCCCACTCCCTTTCTAGGAAGAATGCCTCATATGATCGGAATTCCTCCCTTGCTCCTAACTAATTCTATGGCTGTTTTATACCTCTGAATCAGTTCCTCACTCCTAACTCGACCAACATCATTTCTTCCCACGTAAAAATAACAATTTTTAAGAAAGGAGATAGATCACTTGCGTCAAAATATGGGCCAATTAGCCTAACGTCTATTGTGGGAAAGTTACTCGAATCAATAATTGCAAATAAAATTCGTCTTCATCTTGAAAAACGTAAATTAATAAATGAGTCGCAACATGGTTTTACAAATGGCTGTTCATGTTTAAGAAATTTGCTATCTTTTTTTTCTAGCATAGTTGAGGCAGTTGATAGTGGTAAGGATTGTGGTGTTGTGTACCTTGACTTTAGCAAATCTTTTGATACAGTGCCACATGAAAGACTGATTAAAAAGATAGAGGCTCATGGTATTGGGGGTGCTATATTAAGCTGGATTAGGGCATGGCTATACCAAAGTAAGAACATAAGAACATAAGAACAAAGGCATTGATTCTTTTGTTTTAAATTCTTACTAATCATAACTCCCAGATCCCTTTCGCAATCCGACTTCGCAATCTCAACACCATCTAGCTCGTATCTTGTAACTCTATCATCATTACCTAACCTCAGAATGAAGGTTACTAAGTTATGATTAGTAAGAATAAGTTATGCTAAGGCATAACTTATTGTCCAACCCGCGCCACACATCAGCTAACACCATACACCACTAACACCATACACCACTAACACCATACACCACTAACACCATACATAACTAACACTATACATCACTAACACCATACCCAACTAACACCATACACCACTAACACCATACATCACTAACACCATACACCACTAACACCATACACCACTAACACCATACACTACTAACACCAAACACCACTAACACCATACATCACTAACACCATACACCACTAACACCATACACCACTAACACCATACACTACTAACACCATACACCACTAACACCATACACTACTAACACCATACGCTACTAACACCATACACCACTAACACCATACGCTACTAACACCATACACCACTAACATCATACACTACTAACACCATACATCACTAACATCATACACCACTAACACCATACATCACTAACATCATACACCACTAACACCATACACCACTAACACCATGCATCACAAACACCATACACCACTAACACCATACACCACTAACATCATACACTACTAACACCATACATCACTAACATCATACACCACTAACACCATACACCACTAACACCATGCATCACTAACACCATACACCACTAACACCATACACCACTAACATCATACACCACTAACATCATATACCACTAACATCATACACTACTAACACCATACACCACTAACACCATACACCACTAACATCATACACCACTAACACCATACACCACTAACACCATACCCCACTAACACCATACACCACCAACACCATACACCACTAACACTATACATCACTAACACCATACATCACTAACACCATACCCCACTAACACCATACACCACTAACACCATACACCACTAACACCATACATCACTAACACCATACACCACTAACACCATACACCACTAACACCATGCATCACTAACACCATACACCACTAACACCATACATCACTAACACCATACCCCACTAACACCATACACCACTAACACTATACATCACTAACACCATACTCCACTAACACCATACATCACTAACACCATACATCACTAACACCATACACCACTAACACTATACACCACTAACACCATACACCACTAACACCATACATCACTAACACCATACACCACTAACACTATACACCACTAACACCATACACCACTAACACCATACATCACTAACACCATACCCCACTACCACCATACGCTACTAACACCATACACCACTAACATCATACACAACTAACACCATATACCACTAACACCATACACCACTAACATCATACACTACTAACACCATACATCACTAACATCATACACAACTAACACCATATACCACTAACACCATACACCACTAACACCATACACCACTAACACCATGCGTGTGTGTGTGTGTGCGTGTGTGTGTGTGTGTGTGTGTGTGTGTGTGTGTGTGTGTGTGTGTGTGTGTGTGTGTGTGTGTGTGTGTGTGTGTGTGTGTGTGTGTGTGTGTGTATACACCCACATATGTGTTGTATGTGGATGCTGAAGTTCAGTCTCTTGTCTATGTATAGGTCAAGGAACTTTCAATAATCATTATTGCTAATGTTAACATTGTGTATATGAAGTTGAATTTGGTTTCAGGATTTACTTCCGAACAAAAATAGTAGTCGGTCTTTTTTATGTTTAATGTGAGTTTGTTAGTTTACATCCATGAGTGGACTTTTTAAATCTGTTATTTTCATTATTATATAGTGCGTTTGGGTTGGGGTATGAATAGATGAAGGTAGCATCGTCAGCACTTATGTTTACACTTATTGGAAGTATCTAAGTATCAACTAAAGTATCTTCACACTTGACTTAAACTTTAGTAGCTATTTTCTGGACCATTCCTCAAGTTTCGGAGGTCAACGAAGATGGTTTCACATGAAATGGATTATGTTACCATCACTAATAATGTTGTGTTTTTCTGTCTAGCTTCGGACACGGTCATGTTACAATTGTGTCTTAAAGAGTTGCGCGCAATTAAGGATGATAGAAATTACTTACAATTAATGAAGGATGGTAGAAAATCACAATTAATGCATCAAGTTTGGAGACTTGAATTGAAATTGAAATTGAAATAAGTTTATTGAGGTAAAATACACACAAAGGGATGAGGTAGCTCAAGCTATTCTCACCCCGTTCAGTACATCGTGTTAATACATACATAGACACACACACTTGTACACATTTTAGTGTAACAAGCAAGGCAAATAGTTCTGTTTGATGGGTAGAGGCAACTGCACTTGCAGCTGCACCCGTGTGGCGGGGTAGGAAACCATCAAAGTATATGATTTGAGAGAGAGAGAATGATCTGTGGACAGAGCATCAATATGGCGTAAGGTATTGGGCTTTGCCTCAAGATGAAGCATAATAAAGAACCCGAATATCAGGAGAAAAAATTACATTAAAAATTGTCCACATGATACATATATATAATCACGTTTTAAACATTTCAATTGTATTATTTGCATATATATATATAATTAGGAAGTAATGTTTATCTGGGTAAGTTGTCAGCTTTTATGAACTAATAGCTAGTGCGGCTTGTATATGGGGTACATCCGGTCTCTTACCCTCTGCGGCGGTAACTTTATGGTCAGGAAGCCACAAATAGTTACAGTTCAAGTTCAAGTATGTTTATTGAGACAAGAAAAAAATACATTTCAAAGGGATAGAGTAACTTAGGCTATTTCTACCCCCTCTACTTCAAGTCCCTCAAGGGGCGCACAAATTCAGTAAGTACAAATAGACAATTAACATTACAAGAATCCCATTTAACATTGCAGGTTAATATAGTAAGTACAGCATCTAATTGTTACACTCTTGGGGCAAAATTTTTGTAGCTCCTAAGTATACTGTCTATCATACCATTATCACACTTACAAACAATTTGATGTGGTACATTACTTATTTCCTTATTTCTATAGTTATCAATAAGTTGACACTCTAATACATAATGTTCTAAGGTGTGGGCGTGCGGCATACTACATAATTTACAATCCTTATCTTTTTCACTGACATCAACTCCGTATTGCCAGATATATTTGTATCCTAATCTTAATCTCATGTAAATTGAATCCTTCCAAGTTGACTTTCCTTTACCATAGGTGAAGGACGAGTTTGTATTTATTACTGAATAATTCTTAAGTGTGTTACTACTATCCACTATTGCCATTCTTTTTATCATTTCTTCATCTTCATTTCTTCTTATTAATGTTATATATACATGTACACATAATCATACATAGATGTACATATATATACATTTGCGATAAATCCACAGAAATGAAATATGGAATTTTCCGCATACAAATGATTATTGTTTCGTGATCGTCAATTGCATATATACATATACATACATATACATTCACATACATATTTAATCACCCACACAAATACACACATCAATAATCTTTGTATCACAAGTGATTCAACAAGAGGCTCACAAGTCACTATACTAGGCACTTTACATCTATGGTGAGTCGTCCAATTACTAGTCTTGCTCTACACCCATCCAACTGGGCGGCAGCTTAACAGTCATGTGCTCCACACCCACCCAACTGGGCGGCAGCTTAACAGTCATGTGCTCCACACCCACCCAACTGGGCGGCAGCTTAACAGTCATGTGCTCCACACCCACCCAACTGGGCGGCAGCTTTATAGTCATGTGCTCCACACCCACCCAACTGGGCGGCAGCTTTATAGTCATGTGCTCCACACCCACCCAACTGGGCGGCAGCTTAACAGTCATGTGCTCCACACCCACCCAACTGGGCGGCAGCTTAACAGTCATGTGCTCCACACCCACCCAACTGGGCGGCAGCTTAACAGTCATGTGCTCCACACCCACCCAAATGGGCGGCAGCTTTACAGTCATGTGCTCCACACCCACCCAACTGGGCGGCAGCTTTACAGTCATGTGCTCCACACCCAACCAACTGGGCGGCAGCTTAACAGTCATGTGCTCCACACCCACCCAACCCCAACTGGGCGACGGCTTTACAATCATTTGCATGAATTACTTACAGTAAGCAAATTTTAGATACTTCGCTAAGATTTCGGGCAGCACATCATTATAAATGAAGTACTTACACTTTTCTTGGACACCAATGATGGTGTTATCTCTGAATTCCGCGATTTTTTTTAAATTCCAGTACTGTATATAATGACGCAAAGTATGCGAATAGTTCTGCAATAGTGATCCTATCCTGCGTCATAATTTACATACATATCTACTTCTGTTTTGTGTATTAAAATTACTACATTTTTATGTTAATTTATTTCTGTAAATGATGATGATGATAAATTTCAATAAATGTAAGAACATAAGAACGGAAACTGGTCGCGTAAATGGAAATGGTTGGGTACATTTCCTTTCACCTACCTAATGCAAATATTCATGTGTCCGGACACTGGCGATGGTGTGGTATTGCCTATTTATTTGACCATATCTTTGCTTTCATTTAAGATATGTTTTCCTTGAAATGTATTTACATTATCGTCTACATCTGTCTTTCTTCTGAAATAAAAACCTTTGACGTTACTTTGCATATATGTACATTAATTATAAAATTGATTGGCTTGTGTGCAGGCCTTCACACTCCCTGAGCGAGCCATCAAGTAACTATAAAAAGGCATATATCTTCACTTTCACTTCAGTTATATTTATACCAAAGTATTAACATGCAGCTTATATGTCTTTCTGATGACATAAAAAACTTCGTTTTTTACAATATATAGATTCAATTAACATTGATTTTCAAAAGGTCATAGTTCCCATCGAAAGGGAGAGCGTCGGCCAAGAAGCCTTGTTTAAAATATGAATATTTTTCCTCTCTAATAAGGTATAATCTCTGTGATGCATTAACACAAACTATTTTATATCTGCCTTTCTGATAACATATATAAATATAATCTTTATTTGTGAATATTTGTTAATTAAGCAATATATCAGAGAGCGTGTAGGGTTCGGTGTTCTATGAACGAAAAGGACTGGAGTAGTTTAAATAGCGAACGCATACCAACGAATAACGCTAGTATCTATATAACAAATTTATTGTCATGTGGAATTGATTTAACTTCCAGACACTTTTTTTTAATAAATATTAAATATTTTGTGGCTGTTTATGAAAAATATTATTATAAATACACATTCTACTTGTTAATATTACCAATTAAATTTGCGACAATTTGAGCCATGAAATACGACGACTGGATCACTGTTTACAGGAGGCTGTTATGGCAGCAAACACTCTCCAGGCGACCATATATCTTGGATAAGTCGCTCCACACAATTGTCGCTTGGACCGTCGACTTCCTATGGCGTCACACCTCACATATTTACGTCTCATTTCGTTATGAAATTAGATTATTTCAGAGTAAAAATAGGTTTGATCATGTTCTACGTGTAGCACCAACATTATAGTAAGTAAATATACCATATTTCTTCATTACTTACGTAATGCTAGGACGATTTGGGTAGTTTTGGCCTGATTTGGGCCGACTTGGGTAATTCTATGGACCCCAGCCCCAGGCCTCTTGTTCCCTCTTAATGGATAGTTACCCCCAGTTATCCCCTGGTGGTCAGAGGTCAGTAGCAGTGCTGCTGACGTCATTTTGAGGGGGAGGGGTAGTTGCTAATGGTTTGAGGAACCTGGTAATGTCTAGTATATGGGTTCACCTTGACTCAATATGGAGTCCACCTGTATATTGAAAAAACTTTTGGGGTTTTTCTTATGATTATTTTTTTTTCTTTTTATTTTTCTTATTTCTCTCAACCAGTTTAAGATAAAAACGAAGCTATACCTAATAAATTCCCTGTAACCTACCTTACCCCTCTATTGTCGACCAATGTCTGTTTTTTTTTTTTTAAAGAGTGTTGTTTGTCGACAGAATTGTATTTGTGCTGCTTTTTCAGCTATGTTTTCATTCCATGTTTTCATTTTACTCTTTATGCTCAATTAGTATTAAGCTTTAGTCATTTAAGTTTTTCATGCCCGAATCACTTTGCGTAATAGTGGCTTTAGGCATTATATGTACTAGCCCTATCTATAAATCCATCACTCTTTGTAAAATCTCTTGTATGTCTGTACCTTACCTAAAATACATTTGATTTTTTTATTTTGTTTTTGTACCATAGGGGGGAGTGTTTTTGTACCATAGGGGAGTGTTTTTGTACCATCTGGGAGTGTTTTTTATACCATAGGGGAGTGTTTTTATACCATAGGAGAGTGTTTTTATACCATAGGGGAGTATTTTTGTACCATAGGGGAGTGTTTTTGTACCATAGGGGAGTGTTTTTATACCATAGGGGAGTGTTTTTATACCATAGGGGAGTATTTTTGTGCCATAGGGGAGTGTTTTTATACCATAGGGGAGTGTTTTTGTACTATTTTCCAACAAAACATAACAATTTTGTACATTGGTTTCATGAGAAATGCACCAGTCACATTCTTCAGCACCCAGTGAATGTAGCGTTCCTTGGGCCTATGTCAGAGGTGTTGATAGGTGGAGTGATCGCGTTGTTGTTACCTAGCAATTCAGTTGTATTTCACTTCGCTTCTGCTAGGTCGTTCTGCTTTCATGGATGAGATAGTTTTATTTTCTGGGGGGAGCCCCGTCGGCTCCCCGGAGCTTTACCGGCTGATATGCTAATGTCAGACTTTGGCATCAGTCATGTGTATGGAGTTCTAGGACCTACCGGGGACCACGAGCCAGAACCTGGCCCCCTCAGAGAGGCAAGGGGAGCAATGGCCTATAGAAACCCCCGTGTGGTTGGAAGCATTTTATGTCTGCCATCGACCGGGTCAAGCATCCAGAAAGGTAAGCATTCCAAAACAAACCCCTATTCTGGTGAAAATTGCTACCTAAAGCCGAACTAGTGGATAGAACTCTTCAACAGAAAACAAGGAAACTAGCATTACGTCACCGCGCCGCTGTCTGCGCAGCTCCCCCCTCCCCGGGAGGGGGAAGGGGGAGCCCCAGCCGGCTATCCACCCATCAGTTCTTCGGCTGATGCTATAGGCTACGGTTATGTGCTCTGGCTCCAGTGGTTGTTTCAGCACTGTACCTAGAGTGTGGTGTCTGTTTTCTAGGTGGTGCGTGAGCCGGGAGTGATTCTCCAGTACTCGGGCTGCATGCGCCTAGGGTTCCCTTCCCTAGGTGCCCTGTAAGTACTGCCCTTGGGGCTTGGGTCCTGCCCCTGCTTGGCCGTTTACTGCTTGGTTTTTGGCCGCTCTTTGTGTGCTCGGGTGTTCTGTCTCCCTTGTTCGCCTTAGAGTAAGGGGCAGTTTTTGCACTGGTGGGGCGCAGGGTACTGTGCAGCTTGTCTTTACCAATCATAGCGGCCGGCTCTGTTCCGCTTGGGTACGCTGTCCTCTTGCGGGGTTTTCTTTTTCTTTTTGTTTATCTACCTGGTGAGGGGGGGGGGTCTGCCTTCGTTCTTGCCCCTTGTGTCCCTTGTGTTCTGTGTATTTTCTGGTGGTACCCCCTCCTAGGTCCCCGTGAGTGTACACGTCCCGGGGGTTCAGCTCTTAGAAAGTTGTTTGGTAGCTTTGGGTGCCGGTTAGCAGTACCCTGCCTGGGATTACCTGAGCGCGAGTCCTCTTATAGTAAACGCTCGGGACCCTGGGAAACCCCTGGGGGCGCGTGGGTCCGATGGATGTGACCCCAGAGTCCCCCCCTCGCTTCCAGCGAGTTTGAGGGTTGCTATCGCCCTTTGTCTCTGGGTGACTCTCTGTTTTGCCTCCGTCTGCTGCCTGTGGGGTCGGTGACACCTTTGACCCGGAGTCCTGTGAGTTTGGTTGCTCGTTGGGGCTCGGTTACCCGGTTGTGCTGACAAAGCGGGTGCGGGCAGCAGGGGCGTTGCACTTGAGCCTTGGTGGTGGCAACGTTCTCATGGTTTCCTCCCCGGGAGCCCCGGGGCTGCCCCATTGTAGTTCGTTTTGGGACTTGGGGGTGTTTGTTGCTTCGGTTCCATCCACGCCCCCTTGTCTTTCCCCTGGTTCACCCTTCCTGCCTGCATCCGGTTCCTTACCGTCTGTAGGTTCGGGGCGGGGTTTTTGATGGTGTTGAGACTCGGACAGTCTCGGGGAATTCCCCTTCCGGGGTAGTGACGGGGGCATTTGAGCCTGTTCCTCCAGCCGTGTTGTACGAGTCTGCCAGTGGGCTCCCTTCCTTAGTGTTTTCACGGCTGCCCCGGTTTTCTGGTACGGCCGGGGCTTTGGGGGAACGGCTCGGCCCCGGGGCCTGTCATGTAGGTTCCCGGGGCTGGGGAGGGGCTGACTTGGGGGGGCCTTGGCCCCGTTGGGCCCCATGGGGTTTTTTTATCCCCCTCTAGGCGGGGCTTGTGGTTACGCGGAGTGGGGTCTTTCCTCCCCACTCGCCGTACGTGCTGTTGGGCGTCGGCCCCTCCCTGGGCTCGGTTCCTTGGCCTTTGAGTCGGTTGGTTCCGTCCTGTGGGTGGATGTTTCCTCCCACCCCTTTTTGGGACGGTGTTTTCGTCATGTTTCCCCGTTCGATGGGGTTCTGCGTGATTTCTGATCTCGGGTGCGCCTGCGCCTTCGTGTGCCTTCGGGACTAGTGTTGGCTTCTGTGTTCTCGAGAGTACGGGAAGGTTTTTCGCTACTTCCCGCATTATTGGAACGTCTGTCGGCTCCTCGTCCTTGTTGCCCTGTTGGGCTACTTGTCGCCCTGTTGGGCTACTTGTCGCCCTGTTGGGCTACTTGTCGCCTTGTTGGGCTACTTGTCGCCCTGTTGAGCTACTTGTCGCCCAGTTGGGCTACTTGTCGCCCTGTTGGGCTACTTGTCGCCCTGTTGGGCTACTTGTCGCCCTGTTGGGCTACTTGTCGCCCTGTTGGGCTACTTGTCGCCCTGTTGGGCTACTTGTCGCCCTGTTGGGCTACTTGTCGCCCTGTTGGGCTACTTGTCGCCCAGTTGGGCTACTTGTCGCCCTGTTGGGCTACTTGTCGCCCTGTTGGGCTACTTGTCGCCCTGTTGGGCTACTTGTGGCCCTGTTGGGCTACTTGTGGCCCTGTTGGGCTACTTGTGGCCCTGTTGGGCTACTTGTGGCCCTGTTGGGCTACTTGTGGCCCGGTTGGGCTACTTGTAGCCCGGTTAGGCTACTTGTGGCCCGGTTGGGCTACTTGTGGCCCGGTTGGGTTCCTTTTTGGGCTCTTTGCTTCTTTGGCCGGTTTTATTGTTCCTGCTTCCTCTTTTTGCTACTTTTCTCGTGCAGTAGTCCTGGCTGGCGTCTTCCCACAGAGAGGGTGTGCGGTTCGGCCAGCGTGTTATGCGCATGCGCCGTGGAGTTTGTTTTGGTCTGGGCGGTGTTTCAGTGCTGGTGTTTTGCGCCCTTTTTTGCTACAGTGCTTCGTCTCTCGTTCTTCTCCCTGGCTGCGGTATGTGCCGCTTCGCGCCGGGGGTGTCCTGGTTCCCAGTTGTGGGGAGGACACCGCGGTTTTCCCTGTGTCATCGGTGTAGACCGCCTCCTTCGCCTCTCCCTGCTCTCCTGCGGGTCCGGCAGGGTCTGGCTCTGGCGTCTTCACCTGGCGGTGCTCCCAGGTTCTTCTGGGCACGGTTGCGTCGTGTCAAGTTCGTGCCACCATTCGCCAGGTGAGTTTCTACGGTCTGGCGTCTTTTGGCCGGGCGCTGGATGCGGTGTTGTTTATGTACCTGTCTTTATTTAGGTATATTTTTGTACGACTGAGACCGTTCGCACACCAGTGACTGTCCCTTTTTCAACGCTTCCTGTCCCCCTCATGTGCATGTCCAACCCATGCTGGAGTCATTCATGGGACCATCCTTTTTTACTGTTGTGAGGTGTGGGGGTTGTAGGGTTCGTTCTGTACTCACCTGGTAGGCTCCTGGCTGTGCTTGCAGGTTTTGAGCTCTGGCTCTTGGGTCCCGCCTATCTGGTAGAACTTGCGGGATAGTACCAGTGGAGTGCAGTGGTGCTATTGGCACATTTGGGGAACGCTGTATTACCATCAGAGGTCTGTGCTTGTTACACGACCTACTTGCGAGCATAAGCTTTCTTGCTGGTTCGTCTGTGGACTTCCAGGGCGCACTAGCCTGTTTTCGTATGGCAGTTCCGGTCCGTCCTGGTTGTGGGGGTATGTGGGCCGGTGGACTGCTCCTAGCAGCTGCCTGGTGGGCCACCCTCTGGCCGGTCTAGCCTGGCCTTGGGCCGGGCTTCAGGTGTGAAAGAGCTCCTAGTACCTCATCCAGCAGGTATCGAGCGGGGTTTCTCCGCCGTCGGTCGCCTGGTGCAGGTTTTCTGGGCCTGCAGGGTTTTGTCGTGTCTCCGTTGGCCCTGTCTGGGGTCTGCCTGCTCCGTTCTCTGCCTTTGCAGAAGGGTGTTGCTATTTACATGTTGTATGTTGCAGTGGTGCCTGTTGCTGCTGCTGCACGTGTGCATTGGTACCGTGTTTCACGGTGGCGTGTCCTTGTTCCTGTGTCCGGTTGTGGAGTGGCACTTTGCTGCCGTTTTGGGCCTGGGGTTTGCGTGGTTTTTTTTTTCTGTCCCTGCCTGATTGTCCACCCCTGGTTGTTCTCCTGGGGTTTTTGTGCTTCTGCTCTTTCTTCTTGCCTCCTCTGCAGCTGGGATGTTCTGCGTGTGTTCTTAGGCATTGGTCAGCCTGTGTCCTGTGATGTGCTTCTTTGTCTCGGTCTATTGCAGTTGTTCGTACCCCTTGGTTCGGGTACTGTTCTGGCGGCGACCCTTCCGCCTTCTTTGGTTTCTTAGCTTGGCCTGCCGGTTTTTTTTTTTTTTTTTTTAGGGGGTCTTGCAATGTCTCGCGTCGGACCCGTCGTTTCTGAACTCCTGGCGGGCTTGCATGCTTTGGGGAGTTTTTCTGTTCGGCAGACGTTCCATCTCCTTGTGCCGCCTGGGTTTCGGTGGTCGCACCCGAGATCTTCCCGCGGCTCCGCCTTTTTCCTGGGCTCGTAGGGGCCTTTGTCGGGGCTGCTTCTGTTCTGCCTCGCGGTCTCGCCTCCGGTTGGTGGTCGGGTGGCTTCGTGGTAGGTGTCCCACCTGCGTGCTTCTCTTGGCGACAGTATGGGGTATTTTGGCGGTCCTTCCTTTTCCTGTCCCTTCTTAGGTGGTTACTCTTGTTAGCTTGGTTTACTCTTGGCTTGGTTTTCTGGTGGGGGTTGGGGGCCGTCGTTTTGCCACATACTGTCGCCTCTTTTCGTGCGGCGCGGGCGGAGCCGCTTCAGCTTGCTTTCGGTCTTGGTGTTGCTTCTGCACCGTTAGTCAGCTGTCTTGTGCGTCGTTTCACGTCCGGCCTGTTCGTGCGCCGCTTGCACCATCCTGGTCTCTGGTCAGCGTGCTCTGTCTTCTCCTCGGTTGGTAGTGCCCCTTCGGTTCCGGTGTGTTTTTTCGTCGGCTCTTTCCTTTGGACCTTTGCCTCTGGGGGTCGGGTCGCTGAGTTTTCTTGCTTCTTTGGTTTTAGCATTTTGGTTGTTCGGTGCCAGCAGTCTCCATCTTTTCTGGCGCGGGGTGGGGCTGCTGCATTCTGGAGGGGTCCAGGGTTTGTTGGTGCTTCGTTGGTCGGGCCGGGGGTGTGTCGTTTTTGTGTTCAGTGGCGGCCCTCCGCTGTTGTTTGCGTGCCACGGCGTTTGGGTCCGGAGCGCGTTTTGCGTTGATCCGGTTCTGTTCTTCCCGGTTCGCGGGTGATAGTATCCCGGGTGGTCAGCCGTGTTCTTACGGCTACGCTGCCTGTGTTCTTCCCTCATGCCTGTGGCGTTCATGGCTTCGCTGCTCTCGCTGCTGTCTGGGCGACGTGGCCTTGCGGTCTTTCGGGCATGGATTTTTGGTGTTCGTGCAGGGGCCTTGCTGCTCGTGGTTCTCTTGTTGTTCTCGGGATTTTCGGGGCTGTGGCGCCTTGGGTTGGCGTTTGCTGCCGGTTGTCTCGCCTCCTTGGGGGGTGCGTGGTGTCCGCCTCCCGGTTCTGTCCCTTTGACCTTCCTCTGTGGGTAGTTAGCTCCGGGGAGCCGATGGGGCTCCCCCCGGAAAACCAGCGTTGAATGTAATGAAACGCCATTTTCTGGGTGAGACCCGGAGGCTCCCCGGCAATCCTCCCTCCCTCCGGTCGGCGTTTTTCGCGTGTTTTGACATCCAGCCTCAGAACTGATGGGTGGATAGCCGGCGTGGGAGGTCTGGGGCTCCCCCTTCCCCCTCCCGGGGAGGGGGGAGCTGCGCAGACAGCGGCGCGGTGACGTATGACGTCATGCTAGTTTCCTTGTTTTCTGTTGAAGAGTTCTATCCACTAGTTCGGCTTTAGGTAGCAATTTTCACCAGAATAGGGGTTTATTTTGGAATGCTTACCTTTCTGGATGCTTGACCCGGTCGATGGCAGACATAGAATGCTTCCAACCACACGGGGGTTTCTATAGGCCATTGCTCCCCTTGCCTCTCTGAGGGGGGCCAGGTTCTGGCTCGTGGTCCCCGGTAGGCCCTAGAACTCCATACACATGACTGATGCCAAAGTCTGACATTAGCATATCAGCCGGTAAAGCTCCGGGGAGCCTCCGGGTCTCACCCAGAAAATAACGTTTCATTACATTCAACGCTGGTTTTTTTTGCTTTCGAGAAGAGTTTCTGCTATTCTATGGATAGCTCTTCCAGTTTTTCTGAGTGAATCGTCCCATTTCTGGATGTGTTGTCCCACTTGTGGATGTACCTCCATAGTTCAGGCCACGCTAACAAACTGCAAAAAATATCACATTTTCAGTTTGTTGACATGCAAAAACAGAGAAAAATTTATCATTATCCGAAGTCTGCACTCGCAGGATTTCTGTAGGCGTTTATAATGATGATGATGATTTATTTACAGAAATGTACATACATATGATGAACAGAGGAAGATACTTAGGTAAGACAAGTACATTGCATAAAACTTAGGTTGATTAATGGTTTCGTGAGGTAGAGAGGTAGACAATACTAACAAGAAGCTGGATAACATAAACATTGTTCAAGACATTAAAAGTTTGTTGAGGTAAACAATACTAACAAGCTAGATAACAAACATTTTTCAAGACATTAAAGGTTTTGTGGGAAAACTTATAAGTGTTAAACTTACATTAATTTAATTTTATTTAAACTGTATTTGTTTTAATTTATTTAAACTGTATTTTTTATTTATTTTAAATTAATGTTTAATTATTATTATTGAGTGGACTGTATGATATATAATTTGTATCATTGTATCACTGATAAATTTCAGTGATACATTGTATTGCATGCCTCTCTGAAGCCATTTCTCTGAGCCTCCCTGAAAACTGAACTTCAGCACCCACATACAGCACAGCAAAAAAAAATCTAAAAAAATGGTTGGTATACTTTCTGAAATCAGATATTATGTTCCCCTACACAGCTCTCCTCTCTTTATACTATGTGCTAATCTATTCTGATCTTACATATATGGTATCTGTGCATGGGGTTCAACCACTGCAAACTACCTCAAGCCCATCATCATTCAACAAAAATCTGCTATAAGAACAATAACAAACTCTTGTCTTCAGACAACACCCAGCCCCTCTGTTTAAGTCCCTTAACATGCTAAACATGCACTCACTCCACACATTCTTGTGTGCTATTTACATGTACAAAATATTGTTCCTAAATGCTAATCTTGATCTGAAACTTTTCCTTGATAGGTGTAATAGAATCCATGAGCACCACACCAGAAATAAATATCTCTTTGATATCCTCAGAGTCAAACTAAATCTGTGCAACACTCCATGCAAATAAAATGACCCAGTCTTTGGAACTCTCTCCCTGATAAATTAAAAAAATGTCCAACCCATGCCCTATTCAAAAGTAAAACCAAAAAGTACCTAATTTCATCCTCACAGTTTCCTACCTTGTGCTTCAAACTCAAAATGTATCTTGTATTACCCACCTCCCCAATATTAGTACTTAAGACATACTGTATATCTTTACCTAGGTAATCACCTCTGTCAATTTATATTGTATTTATTTGTTGATATAAATCCTTGCTACAGTACAATGTACCTCTTCTTTTTACTAGATATGTTAGATTAACCACTGCACTACTCTGCATTAAAATACGACACACCTGTGGTGCGCCAAAAATAAATTCCTCCCCAAAAATTATTTTATCTTATATTGTTAAAATGTTAAAAAAAAAACTCAGATCATGGGAAACTAAAAAAAAAATATTGTATGTGACATACTTTAGTCGCAATTGAGCTAGGAAGTTGAGCATATTATGGGCGCTGAGCGATGGTGCGCTCAAGGTCACTAGGCTTCACCCCGTGGGGCAGCAGTTTCCGTGAATGTAACGTTTGACAATTATTTTGATGTTTCTCATTCGTTTCTTCTCTGGTTTTATGCTGTAATATTATTCAAAAGTGTGTAATTTATATAGTTCAATGTGTGGAACATCACTATGCTAAAAAATTATGACGCCCATATATGTGACATGTATATTATATTCTATGATCAATCAGTGTTTTTGTTGTTATTACACAATATACACACACATTGTATATACCTATCTACATATGTGTTCACCATAGTGAACCACTAAGTTGGTATGGTGAGCCCAATAAACAACAGTGGGTTGCCACAGCCAGCCAGCCCTCCCTCACTCCTTCAACACCTAACTCGTCAACATTACTCCCTCAATACTGTTTGTGGTGTTATTACACTATATACTCAGTCATTATATATAAGTATCTACATGTGATATTCACCATAACTGTACAAGTAAGCTGATATGGTGTCCAAACAGCATAGTGGCGACTGCATGACAAGTCAAACAGCAGACGACAGCCTCACTCCCTCACCAAAATGGCTCCTCTCAACAAACTCCTTTTGTGGTTATTGCACTCTATACACACACGTTACATGTAAGTATCTACATTTGTGTTCACCATAGCGAACCACAAAGCTGGTATGGTGATTCCATACAATAACATATTGCCACACGCCAGCCAGCAGCCGACACCACCTCTCCCTCCCTCCCTCATCAACAGTACTCCTCCCACCGCTAATTCACATCGCTAATTCTCACCACAATCCTGCTACTATCAGAATCATGGTCACTAAATCATGTAAATGAATATTATTCCACAAGTTTATTTTGTAAAGGGACATGAGAAATCGTTTGAAGAATTTTAGATGGATGAAATAATGGCAATGTACTGTAGCTAGAGCTGTGAACATCTTGAACAGCATTTATTCACTGATATCTGAACATTGTACACAGTCTTTATCACAGTCAGGCTCTTCTGTAATACTATCATGGCTAAATAATACCAAATACATATATATTTGGAAAATTTTAGGCGATGCTGTGGTCAAAAGCTGAACAGCAATGTTGTTAGCTCATGCTGCATGCACCAGCCTTGGTTGCTCACTCAATACTGAGGCCTTCACACCCGGGAATGTTGCCCACGATTTAAAAAAAAATTGATGTCTGCTTAGGAGAGCCCTGAGAAAGCTGATGTGAACCCTGTGTAGCTGCGGAAGTTTTGAATGATACACTATACCTATAAGATCCCTGAGGCGCATTGTACACCACCCGTCGAGAGCCTCAAGGCTCGTTGTGCAGTGCAGTGGTTAAGGACTTGACCAAAATGTTACACATGTTAGTGGCTTTGCAAGAATGTACAAATACAGTAGCCTCCTCCATTTACGACTTTAATCCATTCCCAGAGACAGTTTGTAACCCACAAATTCACAACCCGAAACAAATTTTCCCATAAGAAGTAATGTAAATTGAATTAATCCGTTCCACACTCCCAAAAATATTAACTTCAAGATATATTTCATACCTAATAAACACAAATATTTAGTACTATAGTATGTACAAGTTATAGCTTACCTTCATTGATGACTCTTATTGGCATTAGCAATAAAAATGATGAAAAGTTTCTTGGCCTATTCCTAGACAAGAGACTCAACTTCAGGACCCACATACAACACATAACTAAGAAAGTCTCTAAAACAGTTGGGTTACTCTCCAAAATCAGATATTATGTACCTAACTCTGCTCTCATCTCTCTATATTATGCACTAATTTATCCCTATCGTAACCCTTAAACTGCGCATGACGTATATATATGCCATGAGTAACATGTCCCACGGTGCGCATGGCGTACATATACGCCATTGGGTGCCAGGCCCGATTCAAATGGGCCTCAAATCATCTCAAGATAAATGGCCCGCGGCCACACAGGGTTCACATTAGATTCCTCAGGGCTCTTGCAAACAGACGCCATTTAAAAAAAAAAATTGTGGGCAATATTCTCAGGTGTGAGAGGCACAGTACTGTTGGAGCAACCAAGGCTGGCGCACGCAGCATGAGCGAACAGCATTGCTGTTCAGCTTGTGACCACAGCATCGCCGAAAAATGTCAAAATAAATATATAATTGCTATTATTTAGCGATGACAATATTACAGATGACTCCTGACTGTGATATAAATAACCAGGGTTGTGATAATAGCAGGATTGTTGTAATAATTAGCGCTGTGGGACGAGTGATGCTTTGGAGGGAGAATCGTTTACTGACTGTGTGGCCACCTGTTATTGTTTGCATTCACCATACCAGCTTAGTGGTTCTCTATGGTGAACACAAATTTAGATACTTATATATAATGTGTGTATTAGTGTAATAACAGCAAAAGGATTATGCTGGGAGGAGCCATTTGGGTGACGGAGGTGACGTCGTCTGCATGATTTGTCTAGCTGTTTAGAGGGTGGCCACTATGTTCTTTGGGCACTTTACAAGCTTAGGTGTACAGTTACGATGCATACAACATGTAGATACTTATATATAATATGTGTATATAGTGTAATAACACTGCAAACAGTATTGTTGGGGAAGAAAGTTTAGTGCGTGTGACCTTGAATGAGCGAGTGAGCCGCCAGCTGACCGTGTGTAGCGACGACTCTTAGTGCCTGAACTAACTATATCAGCTTAGCTGTACAGTTGTGGTGAACAAAACATGTTGATTCTTATATATAATGTCTGTATATTTTAAATAAAACATAAAACAGGATGGTGGGAGGAAAAAGTGGGCGAGTGAAGCGTTGTTGAGGGAGTGGCAGCGAGTGGCTGGCTGGTGTGAGGCGGTCACTCCTCGTTGCTTTTCGACTCTCAATACCAACTTAGTGGTTCGTTATGGTGAACAAAACATGCAGATACTTATATATAACCTGTGTATAGAGTGTAATAGCAGCAAAACTATTTATTTATTGTTTTATGAACATAATAATTGAATCACTAATATGCACATCATACTTTTGAGTATAGCGATTATTCACCACTTTTATTATATAAATATATTACAATACACACTATTGAATAATATTACTCAAAAAAACTAAGAAAAAATCAATCGGAGACAGAAATAATTAAGTGATAATATCTTTGTGGCAACTCCCACCTGTCAGCGCGGGTGACGCTGACCGGCTCTGAGGACCGCTCTGTCAACGCACACTTTTAGCCAGAATTCCTTGGTCAATTGCGCCCAAAATATGTCACCTACGATTTTTTTTTATTTTTCCCGTGCTCAGGGAACACATACAGTATTAACATTTTAAGAAGACGAAATAATTTTTTAGATTTTTTTTTCTTGCGCACAGGGGTGTAAATGTCCTCAGGACCCATGAGCAGTGGAAGGGTTAATTATGGTATCTGTGCATGGGGTTCAACCACTGCAAACCACCTCAAGTCCATCATCACTCAGCAAAAATCTGCTATCAGAATAATAACAAATTCTGCTTTCAGACAACACTCAGCCCCCTTGTTTAACTCCCTAAACATGCTAAGCATAATCTTACTCCACAAATTCTCTTGTGTCAGTTACATTTACAAAACCCTGTTCTTAAATGTAAATCCTGCTCTGAAACTCTCCCTGGACAGATGCAATAGGACCAATTATCACCACACCAGAATTAAATATCTCTTTGATATCCCCAGAGTCAAACTTAATCTGTGTAAACACTCTATGCAAATAAAGGGACCCAGTCTATGGAACTCACTCCCTAATGAACTGAAAAGTTGTCCAACTTTTGCGACATTCAAAAACAACACTAAAAAGTACCTAATTTCATCTTCATAGTTTTTTACCTTTTGCTTTAAAATTACACTGTATCTATTGCTACCCAATCTTCCAATCCTTATGTACCCAATCTGAACATCTTTACCATTGTGATCATTGCTGTCTTCTTATATGTGCTATCAATCTGCTGTATGGTGTCTATTAATCTTGTTTAAATTACCAATCAAGTTGTCAATGTAATCAATCAGAGCTTTAATATACCAATGTGTTTTACTATGCTTACTAATCTCTCTCATCTCATTTTTTTCTTGCAATGTATCTGTTATGATTTTATTAACCCTTAAATGGTGCATAGCTATATACCATTTGACACCCACAGGCGCATACCAAAAAAAAAAAAGAAAATTTATTTTCTCTTCCTAACCTGTTAATTTGTGTTCACTGATCACGGGAAAAATAATAAAAAAATAGTAAGTGGCATATATTGCCCACTATAGGGCGGGGAATTCTGGCAAAAATCAGGCGCTGACTGAGCGTGCGTCCCAGGCAGTCTGTTGATCGCCAGCTGTCAGGCCAGAGTTTCCACAAAGAGATAATTACCTAATTATTTCAATGTCTCTGATTGATTTTTCGTAGTTTTTTTGCTGTTGTAACGGTTCTATTGTTACGTAAAGTATGGTGACAAATAAAAACAGACACTAAGATACTATATATATATTTGGTCGAATATACAGAAGTACACCGGTGATACTTTGGTGTGAGTTGAGCGCACTGAGCGTCGGTACAGTATCTCGCAAGTGTCTGCTCTAGACCACACTTGAAAGTAGACTCTGGTTAATGTTTGCTATTGCTGCTTATATGCCCGGGCAACGCCTCACCTCATTCATCTCCAAAGGTTGACAGGAATATTAACAAAGCATTTGGAGCGAGTATATTATTGGGATAATCTACTCGCTACAGAACTCCCCCTCCCAGGGGATGAAAGGAAAAATACTTGATCAAGGAACTTAGCTGGTCGGTGAATTGTACGCCCTGCTCACGTTACATAACCATCAAAGTTAACTTCCTCCTCTTCGCTGATGTCATCTAACTGGGGTTGTAGGGTGGGAGGTCGCACAGGATCGTCCGTCGTCGTAGGAGGCGGTGCTGCTGGTAACTGTGGTCGAAAAGTGAACTGCGTAGTCGGCGGATGTGTCTCTGGATTTAGCAGTGTCGCAGACGTTGAGACGAAGCCTGGAGCAGAGCAGAGAGCTGAGTGAGGCCGGAGTCGTGGAGCTCTATGTGGGAGAGTGTGGCGGCTCGATTGAGAATTGTGAGTGTCTAAACTCGGGGAGCGAGAGCGTGGCGGCTCGATTGAGAATTGTGAGTGTCTAAACTCGGGGAGCGAGAGCGTGGCGGCTCGATGTGGTCGTAGTCTGCTGTCTGCTCTGTGTCGAAGCTGTAGCATCTTGGGTTGATTAGGACTGTACACGCCGAGTACTACATTGTTGACTGTGGAAATTGTAGTCTGGTACCAAAAGATGTAGGCAGTGTGTGGACAAGCTCGGTGTAGCAGGAGAGAAGAATGTGCATAATTGTTGCGTCCTTGGGTCGCTGATGGAGCATTTAGATCCGGGGCGGATGGGCTCGGGCACCAGGACATTAGGAGGTAATGTAGGCACGTAGTTAGGACAACGAGGTAATCACTGCTAGAGCTGAATTGTCCTGGAGGCGACGAAGAGTCGGAAACGCAAGCTGTAAGTCCTGTACTGCGCAAAGTGCTTGAGTCGGCAGAGTATCAGAATGCAGTGAACGTGTAGATGAATCTGACGAAAGAGCAGCTTTCGTGGGCGCCCCTGTAGAACAAGCAGTGCCCTGGCAGCGACGGAGAGTCGGCAGGACAGGCTGTAGATCCCACATTATGTAGTTACTGATGAAGCTGCCAGATGAGTGAGTAGTGATCGTGGAGCAGCAAACCGTAGTAGATGAAAATGCAGAGACGATCGCGATGAAAATCATAGCTGTGGCGAGGGTGTTGGCAGCGTTCCATCACAACTAACAGTAACAGTAGAGGTCCAGTGAGAGTCCATGTTGTAGTCCATCGTGGCTGGGTATCGTCGAAACTTCGTGAAGGTCGAAAATAGCCTCCATCTGCATGAACCAAAATTCTGAATCATCTGCGTTGTATGCTGGAAACCTGGTAGATAAATCCATGACGAAGATCTAGTTTGTGACTAGGTGTTCTTTTTCACTCACTGGGTCACCAATGTAACGGTTCTATTGTTACGTAAAGTATGGTGACAAATAAACACAGACACTAAGATACTATATATATATTTGGTCGAATATACAGAAGTACACCGGTGATACTTTGGTGTGAGTTGAGCGCACT
Organism: Procambarus clarkii; assembly: GCF_040958095.1. Taxonomy (NCBI): domain Eukaryota; kingdom Metazoa; phylum Arthropoda; class Malacostraca; order Decapoda; family Cambaridae; genus Procambarus; species Procambarus clarkii. The sequence goes on from NW_027189136.1 coordinate 2,607,078, forward strand.
GAGCGTCGGTACAGTATCTCGCAAGTGTCTGCTCTAGACCACACTTGAAAGTAGACTCTGGTTAATGTTTGCTATTGCTGCTTATATGCCCGGGCAACGCCTCACCTCATTCATCTCCAAAGGTTGACAGGAATATTAACAAAGCATTTGGAGCGAGTATATTATTGGGATAATCTACTCGCTACACTGTAATATTATTCAATAGTGTGTAGTGTGATATATTTATATAATAAAATGAGTGAATCATCGCTGTACTCAAAAATATGGTGTGCATATTGTTGATTCAATTATGTTCATCAAACAGTGAACAAATACTTTGTCGGTTATTACACTATATACACAGGTTATATATAAGTATCTGCATGTTTTGTTCACCATGACGAACCACTAAGTTGGTATGCTGAGTGGCAGCGGCAGTGGCAGGCAGTGACTGGCTGCCACACCCTCACCTCACCTCACCTGACTTGCCACCATTCTCCACCCACCATACTGTTTTTGCTTTTATATACAGATGTTATATATAAGTATTTACATGTTTTGTTCACCATAACTGTACATCTAAGCTTGTATGGTGAGTAAAGGCACAAAGACGTAGCTACTCACACAATCAGCTGGTGGCGGCCGCCCTCAAGGCCAGACGCACTAATAATTCTCCAACAACAATGCTGTTTGTGGTGTTATTACGCTATATACACACATTATATATAAATATCTACCTGTTTTATTCACCATACTTGTACAAGTAAACTGGTATGGTGCCCAAAGACCATCGTGGTCTTCAGTAAACAACATGGTAAGTCCTGCAGACGACGCTCCTCCCTCACCAAAATGGCGGCTCCCAACCTCCTACTCTCGCTGTTATCTCACACTATACACACTTTATATATAAGTATCTACATTTGTGTTCACCATAGCGAACCACTAAGCTGGTATGATGAGTGCAGTCAATAAAAGGTGGCCACACACACTCAAAAGACAACGCCACCATCCTCCCTACCACAGCATTACTCCTCCCTCCATGGCGCACAGCGCCAAATATCACAACACTCCTGCTATTATCAGAACCCTGGTCAGTTTTATCACAGTCAGGGGTCTTCTGTAATAATATCATCGCTACATAATAGCATGAACAAGTATATTATGGCATTTTTAGGCGATGCTGTGGTCATAAGCTGAACAGCAATGCTGTGAGTTCATGCTGCGTGCGTCAGGCTTGGTAGCTGACTCAATACTGAGGCCCCTAACACCCGGGAGTTTAGCCCACGATTTTTTTTTTTAAATGGCGTCTGTTTACAAGAGCCCTGATGAAGGTGTGGTGAACCCCGTGTATCCGCGGGCCGTTTAAATCTTGCGTAGTACTCCAAAGCATCACATGATGCGATGCGCAATTTACTGCAATTCGGTCAAAGCATCATATGATGCGATGCGCAATTGAAGGGTTAATTCTGCTAGAATTTACCTTCTTAAAACTATCTGGTAGATTAACCCTCAAACCGCTATGGGCCCAAATGGAATTCACACCCACAGGCGCAACAAAAAAAAAAAAATCCAAAAAATTCTTTCGTCTTATAGAAGTGTTCATTTTTGTTCCCTGATCACGAAAAAAATGACAAAAAAATCGTAGGTGGCATATTTTAGCCGCAATAGGGTAGGGAAGTGTGGCAAAAAAGGGGCGTTGGCAGAGCCTTCGCCAGACGAGGCCTACTCCGCCCGAGCTGTCAGACGGCAGGTGCCACAAATATATTATTACCTAATTATTTCAATGTCTCTGATTTTTTCTTAGGTTTTTTGCAGTAATATTATTCCATACAGTGAATTGTGGTATATTTATATTATAAAATGTGTGAACCATTGCTGTACTCAAAATTATGGTGTGCATATTAGTGATTCAATTATTATGTTCATAAAACAATAAACAAATAGTTTTGCTGTTGTTACACTATATACACAGGTTATATATAAGTATTTGCATGTTTTGTACACCATAACGAACTACTAAGTTGGTCTTGTGAGTCAAAAAGCAACGAGGAGTGACCGCCAAACAGCATCGAGCCACTCACTGCCACTCCCTCCCTCAACACCACCTCACTCACCCTCATTCACCTCCCACAATACTTTTTCTGTATTTATTCACTATACACAGACGTTATATATACGTATTTACATGTTTTGTTCACCATAACTGTACATCTAAGCTTGTATGGTGAGTAAAGGCCATAAGACGTAGCTACTCACAGTCAGCTGATCGGCGGCCGCCCTCAAGGCCAGACGCACTAATATTTGTCCTCCAACAATATTGTTTGTGGTGTTATTACACTATATACACACATTATATATAAGTATCTACCTGTTTTATTCACCATACCTGAACAAATAAGCTGGTATGGTGCCCAAAGACCATAGTGGCCATCAGTAAACAACATGCCAAGTCGTGCAGACGACGCTCCTCCCTCACCAAAATGGCGGCTCCCAACCTACTCCTCTCGCTGTTATCTCACACTATAAACACGTTATATATAAGTATCTACATTTGTGTTCACCATATCGAACCACTAAGCTGGTATGGTGAGTGCAGTCAATAAATGGTGGCCACACACAGTCAGAAAACGACGCCACAACCCTCCCTCCCACAGCCTTACTCCTCCCTCCATGGAGCACAGCGCTAAATATCACCACAATCTTGCTATTATCAGAATCCTGGTCAGTTTTATCACGGTCAGGGGGCTTCAGTAATACTGTCACTGCTAAATAATAGCAGTATCATTTATATTATGGTATTTGTAGGCGATGCTGTGGTCACAAGCTGAACAGCGGTGCTGTGAGCTCGTGCTGCGTGCGCCAGCCTTGGTGGCTTGCTCAATACTGACGCTGTAACACCCAAGAATGTTGGCCTGGATTTTTTTTCTAGGTGGCATCTGGCAACTATCGGTCGTGGCTGTACTATAGCTGCCCCTATCCCAGGCGGGGCATTTAAATTATAGCGCTAGACACGAAATCATATATAAATGATGTGCGCGGTTTCGGTTTTGTCACTGATATCATTTATATATGATATGCACGGTTTGAGGGTTAAGGACCTACCCGAATTTAACTACTTAACACTTTCTGCTGATGAGGACTCCCCCCGGAGTCCTGTTTCGCCTCACCGCTTCCGCATGGTGGACATAAATTTATGTCCTCTTTTAAAATATTTGTATAAAATTCAATTTTAATCCAATTTACTTTGGGTTTGTTTCAAACTGCGCGCCATGAGGCTCTCTTTCT